>NW_003852503.1:6377410-6420047 GCF_000181295.1 Otolemur garnettii | reverse complement strand
TGGGAAATGGGGAGGAGGGCTGGGAAGAGAGGAGGAGAGAGTCTGGGAAGTGGGGAGGAGGGCTGCTGGGACACGGCAGAGTGGCAGGATTAAGGAGAGAGGGTGAAATGAGGAGAAGATGGACAGTTGAAGGCCGGTGGGGAAGGTGAAGCGGGGGAGGAGAAGGGTGGTGAACTGCTGGGAGGACAGGCCTGGGCCTCAGGCCAACTCACTTCTTCTCCTGAGTCTTCTTGAGGATGAAGGCTATAAGTTTCTTCAGCAGTAGGATGAAGACCAGGAGCCCGATGACCCCGCCCACGACAGCCAGGATGATGAGCGTCACCGTGTTGTCCACTTCCTCCACTGCATGGCCAAGGCAAGGAAGGAAGGGCAGGGACAAGGGAGCAGGAGTCACCTGGAGCCAAGCACTGTGGCAGTGCCTGGGCTGAGCAGCCTCCACCCCAAGTGGCATCTGGGCCATGTCCACCCCTAGGCCCCCAGCCCTCCCCAGGCCTACAGCATCCATCAGGCCAGGGCACAACACAAGGGGTCCACTTTCCCAATTTATTCCACAATTCTTGAATAAATCAGAATTGGAGCCTATAATACCTAGGTTGAAGTTATGACTTGACCCCCAAATTGCCATGTAAGAATGTCATTGTCAATTTCTAGGGCTCCCTTCCCATGCAAAGGAGAGCCTTTACATTGAAAATGTCCCTATGATATCTCCTAGATGATGGGAAGACTTTGGAGTCACATGGTCTGGATTAGCTGGCAACGTTGGGCAGGTCATTGAAACCCAACCTTGATCGCCTCATCTGAAAACTGAATTCCTGACTTCTACCCAAATCTCCTTCACTCACAATCTTCCTCATCTCTGCTGGCAACAGCTTTATCCTTTCAACTGCTGTAGCCAAAATCCTTGGAGTCATCCTTGATGTTTCCCTTGTTCTCAAGCCCTGTATCCAATCTACCTAAGAATCCCAACAGCTCTAACTTCCAAAAATTCCAGAATCTGACCACTCACAGCCACCCTGGCCCAAGTCACCTCTTGATTGGATGTATGTTTGCCATAGCTTCCTAATTGGGCCTTGGCACAGCAGCTGGAGGGAGCCTGTTCAGACTCTATTCAGAGTCCTTCAGTGCCTACATCTCACTCCTGCTCACAGGGCCTCATGCAATCTGGCTCACCCTGACTGACCTCATTCTACTCCAGCCACACTGGCCTCCTTGTTGTTCTTCAGGCACCTGCCTCAGGGCCTTTGCACTTGCTATTCCCTCTGGACTATCTTCCCAAAGGCATCCTCTCCTGCCTCCCTCAAACACCCTCACTCTATCACCTTTTCCATTGAGGCATTCCCCAGCCACCCTACTCACACCCCAGCTTTCACCCCTCCTTTATTTTTTCTCCACAACACTGACCATGTTCTCTTATACAATATCATTTTCTTCTTTATTTTCTTATTCTATGTCTCTCTCCACTAGAAGGGGAAGAATGTAATCTCCATAAAGATAAGAATTTGTCTGTCTTGTTCACATTGTGTCCTTGGCACCTAGAACAATGTGGGCGGGGGTTGTTTGTTTGTTTGTTGTTTTGGGGGGGGTTGGCAGTTTGGGGCCGGGGCTAGGTTTGAACCTGCCACCTCTGGCATATGGGGCCAGCACCCTTCGCCTTTGAGCCACAGGCACCACCCCTAGAACAATGTTTTCCACATAGTAGGTGCTCAGTAAACATTTGTTGAATAGATGAAATATGAATTAATGAATCTAGAAAGATGGAAAGAAGATCCACCCTGAAGGGGCCATGAGGGGCAAAGGAACTAAGGTCGGTGAAAGCACCTAACTGGGGCCCTGCCACCCCAAAATGCTCCATAAATGTTGATTTCCTTCCCTTTTCTTCCCTCCTGAAAACCTGCTGAGGACAAAGCAAGGTGATAGGAGCTCAGATTTCACCATCTAGGCGATATCATAGGGAGGAGGAAGTGACCCCTAGGCAGACTTGACTCCAATGACACCAGGCTCAGAAAAGTTGCCTGGATGGCCTCTGGCTCTCCTTTGGCACACCCATGGCATTTCCCCCTCCAGACGCTCCACACCACCCAGGAGAGCAGTGAGCCTCCAGATGCACACAAAATGCAGCAGAATCAGGATCTCTGCACAGACTGTCTTCTCTTTCTTATGTCTTCTATACTTCCCTTGCCTTCCAGGCCTTTCCCTCACATCTCCAGCCCTGATTATTGTCTGATTGGTCCATCTGCATCAGACTCGAATCCCCAGCTAGGATATGAACCTTCAGAGGGGACAGCTGTGTCTTACTCCATCTCTGTCTGTGCCTCTACTCGCATATGGATCCGGCTCTGCCTCTGTTTCAGTTACTTATCTATCTTCCATCCTACTCTGAACTGTTGGTTCCTCAAGAAAGAATACTATGCATTGTTCATAGCGCTTTTTAGTCCAATAGCCAACATTCAATCAACTCTTGCTAATGGAATACTCCATAATAGTAATAATTGGCATATACAAAAAAACTTTACTAGCCACAAAATATACCTAGGTAGCTGCTCCAACCATCACAACAAGCCTGGGATGATGCAAACACATCCCCAGTTCACAGATGAGGAAACTGAGCCTCAGAGAGGCTAAGTGTATTTCGCAAACTACTCAGTAGTCGAGTAAGTGTTCGAGTAGAATTCTCTAGCTTTTAGCTGTAACTCCAGTAATCCTTGAAAGTGTAAAGCAAGTGAAAATACCAATATGGTCCATTTCATCACTTTGCTGTAACACAGAGTTGGGTAGCCCTCCCCAAGTCCTGCCCACTCCACCGTCCTGGTCCCAGCCCCTACTGCATACACTGATCAACGACTTGGAGGAAGATGGTGGCATTGTGCTCGAGATTGTTCTCCTTGGGGTTCTTCACGTGACAGGTGTATTTGCCTGTGTCGCTGAACTCCAGGTCCCTCAGCAGAATGGAAATGTTGTTCTTCTTCTCCTTGGTGGAGCCCTCCAGAGTGATGCGTTCATCGTCTTTAAATGTCACCTTGGGGTCAGATTTCTCGTTCTTCACAATCCCGTCTATGATCTGGGGGGCAGAGGGAAAGTGCCCAAGAAAGAATCAGGGACATCAAGGGCCATGACAGTGCACCAGCCCACTCTTCGGGTGTCTCCCCTGCCCAGTCAGAGCCTGTTCTCTGCCCCTTGTTTTCCCCTGCCTGTCTAATCTGAATTTTGTTCTGTTTCAGGCTAAACCCATTTCCTTTTATTAAGGCCTCCCTGAAATGTAGCACAGCTTCTACTGCTGTCTTCATAAAAGCCTTTTATATAATGACTCCTGCAAACACCACGCTCATTTCCCTCTGTGGCTCCCCACCCAGCCTTTGCTGCTGCCGTGTCCCCTGCCCACTGGACTCTGGCCCTCCATCAAGACCTGGATCAAACCCCACTGATCTGTTCATCAGCACCCTTTGAGGTCAGCACTCAATTATATCTAGAGTCGGTCTCTTGTGGCTTCCCTATGATGGTCTCAGGCCAGGTCCCCTTCTAGGCTGCAGTGTGAGCACTCAATAAATACATGTTCATTGATCCGTCCCCACCCCACCCCCCGACCCCCCAGATGCTCCTGAAAATCTCCTGCAGTCCTCTAACTTCCTCTGTCCTGTCCTTCCAAGTCCAGGTTCTCAGCTCTTCGCTCATTTGGACGCTTCTCATTCCCTCTCTCCAAGCCTCCCAAAGAGCTTTCTCTCTCCTGTTCGATAAATTAACCTATTCGTTTTTGTACAAGCAATCCAAATTTCAGGTGTTAAGACCAGACAGAGGACTCCAGCCAAGAATTCCAACAGGTCCCCAAATCTGGCAACACCATGTAAGCATCCCTCCCACTTAGCTCTTTCCAGACAGGTTCTGAAAAGACTAGGGATAAAAAAGTGGGTTGTGGGGACCACGACAGAGGGTCTCGGTCCAGAGGGGGCAGCAGGCTAGGATTAGAGTCGTGGATAAGGCGACGGAGAAGGAAGGGAGGACTGGGCTGCCCATCCCCGCCCCATCCCCGCCCTCTCTTACGGTCTTGTTGTTGTAGATCCACCGGAATTGGAGGTCCCGGAAGCCGATGCAGCTGGAAAAGGTGCAGGGCAGCAGGATCTCGGTGCCATTGACCGCGTAGATGGTAGGGTACTTTCCCACAGACACCTCCAGCGACAGGGACACAGGGAGCAGGAAGAGGCCTGTGCAAAGCACAACCTCCCTAAATAAAAGCCCAGTGGAACCCCCAAGCTGGAGTTCTAGAAAGGGGGCTCGGGCAGGGTTGGAGTGACTCGCCCAGGCAGGGAAGTTTCTGACATTCTCAGTGTTAACTTGAAGAGGATAGTTCTCTTTCCTCCGAATGACACCTAGGCCAACCTAATTCTCCATTTCTCTCCCCGCCACCAGGCAGGATTGAATTCTGGGCCAGCTATTAGCCTGGGGCACTCACTCTGGATGACCACCAGGGGTCACCCAAACCCAAGAAAACGAGGCCCTGGCCGCGGCCGCGCGTCTGCGCCCGGCTCCGCCCCCTCACCTGGGGAAAGCGTCCCCGAGAGCCGAGCTCCAGCTCGGGGAAGGGCAGGGCGGGCTCCCTTCTCTTCGCGAGGGAATTTCCCCTAGGACCACGCGCGCCTCCTCGTGATGTTTTCGGGATTTGCGGAGGAGGTGGAGAAGAGCTGGGTCCCATAAGGTGAAGAGGAGAAAAGCGACAGCCGCAGGCCTGGGCCACTGTCCAGCGGCCCCGAGGGGCAGAGAGGCAGATGGGACACGTTCGGGCTGGCCACCTGAGTCCAGCGCCCTCTGGCCCCGGAACAGGACCCTGAGAACCGAAGGCACAAGGACCCGTATTCCAAGGATGGAATACGGTGGGGGTGGGGTGGAAATGAGGCTTGGCGTGGGAATTGGGCACCGGCGAGTAAAGCCACGACGGGGCAGAGAGTAAGGGGTGAAGACGCGGTGCGGAAGCCCATGCCAGGCGAACCCGAATGCACTCACGCGGGGGTGGGGTGGCGATGGCGCTGGACCGGCTGTCCCCGCCTGAACCCTAGTAGCGCGGCCTCCCCGGCACCCTCCGCGGCTGCGCTCCACCCCCTCACCCCGGCCGTCCGGAGCGCCCCGGGGCTTCGTTCCCACGCCGTCGCACCTCCTCCGCGGTGCATCTGTCTCTACGGCCCTCCCCGCTGGAGCGAGGCGTTTCCGCACCGCCTCGGACCCATCCTCCTGAGTCCTTGGGAGAGGACCCGGTTCTTCCTCCTTCCTGCAGATTCCTCAAGGAAACCCTGCTCGCCTCAAGGTTGATGGAGCTTGGAGTGAGCCCAGAACTGGATGTCTCCCTCTCCTTGCCCCTAGGGCCAGCCCTTTTCCCATCCTTACTCTCAGGAAGGCCCCCTGGTGTCTAATTGAATTCCCTTATGCTGCATCAGAAACCAGTTTGTTTTGCCCACACAAGATAATAATGATGCATCTGAGGGGTGCTTTTTAAATGAGGGGGAAGGAACTCGGAGCAGAGGTGGCAGCCCTGCCCCCTCAGCTGCTTCATGTCACCTTCTAACTGCAAGGTGGAGTGCTCACGCCCCCAGCCCAAAATCTCCCCACCGCGGTCCAGTAACCCAATCATACCCCCACCACGGCTGACAAAGGCAGGAACATCCAGCATTTACTATGCGCCAGGCACATCTGATCCTCACACCTATACTATGAGTGACATTCTGTTACAGCTCCATATTACAGATGCCTCAACAGATTAGGTAACTTGCCTAAGGTCAACAAGAGAACCAAATTTCCTCACCAGGACTCCAGTGAGTACTGGGAAATTATTTCAATTAGCCCTCATCTTTTAGCTAACTCCTATGTAGGCATCGCTCTACACCAGCGGTCCTCAAACTTTTTAAACAGGGGGCCAGTTCACTGTCCCTCAGACCGTTGGAGGGCCAGACAGCGGGCCCCAGGATGAGTCGGCTGCTAAGCAGGACAGGCAGCAGCAGCAAAAACACCCAGCCGGCGGAATAAATGTCCTAGGAGGGCTGCATGTGGCCCAAGGGCCGTAGTTTGAGGCCGCCTGAAGAGCTGTGGTTTCCAAACTTGAGATCATCAGAACCACTAGCAGGGCAGTTCCAGCGAGCCCTGCCCAGGCACTTGAGTTTCTGTATCAGTAGGTCTGAGCCTGGGAATTCACATCTCTAAAAAGCTCCCAGGGAATGCTGTGGGCAAGGATCACGCTTTGAGAAGACTCTGTAGTCAGACTCTGCTAGAAAGTTTATATACGTTAACTCCAACATGCATTAGAATGCCAAAAGGTAGGTGTGATGTTTGCCCTTTTACCAATGATGAAATTGGGGATCAGAGAGGTTAAGTTGACTTGCCCAGGGCCACATAGTAAATGGTGAGCCTGGAACTGAGCACTTACTATAAGATGAGGCCAGGCACTTCATATACAATCACATTTAACTCTCATAATAATCCTGTAAGGTAGCTTGGCTCCTGTGGCTCAAGTGGCTAAGGCGCCAGCCACATACACTCAAGGTGGCAGGTTTGAATCCAGCCCGGGCCCGCCAAACAACAATGATGGCTGCAACCAAAAAAAATAGCCAGACGTTGTTGCGGGCGCCTGTGGTCCCAGCTACTTGCAAGACGGAGTCTCCCAAGCCTAGGAGTTGGAGGTTACTGTGAGCTGTGATGCCACAGTACTCTACCCAGGGGACAGCTTGAGGCTCTGTCTCAAAAAAAATAATAATAATCCTGTAAAGTAGTTACTATTTCTATTCCCAATAAAGAAACAGACTCAAAGAGATTACCTTGCTCAAGGCCACCCACCCAATGAGTGGAATTAGCAGCATTCAGATGTTTGCATCTCCAAGAGAACAGTGCTATCATGGTTTATCTGAACCTTAGAGCTCTAGGTCCCTTTTACATCTGCCCCAATGCCTTCCTACCCCAGAGGTCAGGGACAAGAGCTAGACACAGGATCCACCCTCCAGCCTGGGGCCAGCTTTAAAGCTCTGCTTCCGGCCCTCCAAAGTCCCGTAAGCTAAGGATCAGGGTGGAGGGCCAGAGACAGGGAAGCTCCCTAACAAGGCAGCTTCCTGATACCCACTGGCCTCCCTCAGGACTCCAAGGAGTGCACTGGCTCCCATTCCAGTGTTCATCAGCACTCAGGTCCAGGAACCGGGAGCCTGGAGAAGATGAAGGGACTCAAATCAGCGGCCACTTTCTCCTCCCCAACCCCAGCCAGAATGAGATCTTGAAGAGCACAAAAGGACCTACATCAAAAGGGAAATCTTTTTGATTGCTTTGAATAGAAGCAAGAAAGCAAAAGAAAGGTCCAGCAGAGAAGAGAAGACTATTTCTTTAAAGTCTGGATTATGGCGTGGCACCATCACTCAGTGGTTAGGGCGCCAGCCACATACACTGAGGCTGGTGGGTTCGAACCCAGCCTGGCCCACTGAACAATGACAACTGCAACAAAAAAATAACCAGGGGTTATGGCAGGTGTGTGTAGTCCCAGTTACTTGGGAGGCTAGGACAAGAGAATCGCTTAAGCCTAAGTAAGAGTTTTAGTTGCTGTGAGCTGTGACACCCAGCGCTCTACCAAGGGCAACATAATGAGACTCCGTCCAAAAATAAAAAGAAAAATAAAGTCTGGATCGTGACACAGTACACATTTCTGCCTGATTTTTGTGTGGGTGACTTAACTCTGATACAGTCAGGACTCTCTTGGAGAACCACTGCCGTTTCCTGATAGCCTGGAAGGAACAACAAAAATGATAGAAATGGTTTCCACGGAGTCCAGAGCCCTGCTCAAGTTATCACCGACAGTGGCCTAGCCAGGGCTTCTCCAGGACACAGCCCTCCCAGCAAGCTGTGAGGGAGTCCTGCCAGCCATGTGTGGGAGACTCCAGAAAGCCTGGGGGGAGGGGGTGGCTCCCAAGCCCAGCCTCACCTGTGATGTTGTGCTAGGGAAGAGAAGGGAGCTGGGGGCAGGTGTTGGTCCACTAGAGGTCCCCCAGAAGCCTGCTTCAGCAGCATAACCAAGCCAAGGGAGGACTGGTCAGCAGGTGCAAGGCAGGCCTCCACTCTGCCAGCTGACCTTGAGAAAGTCAGAGGTGCCACAGCCAGCCATGGCAGAGAGAGCTATCTTTCTTACCTCCCCTGCTTGGTGTGAAAACAAAACATGAGATTATAAAACATAAGAGGGGTTCAGTGAGTGGGCACCCCACACGGTAGAGGAGGGTGGTGTTTGAAAGAGACAGGGGAGAAGGCTAGCCCTCATCATCCTAAGTAACCCAGGCAGCCCTAGTTTCCCTTAATGACCAGTGTCAGCCAAGAATGTCTCCAGGCCATTCACACATTGATTTATCTTTCACCCTGTACCACATCTTGGATTATTTCCCTGGAGTAAAGACAGAATTTTTTTTTTTTTTCAAAACAGGGTCTCCCTCTATCACTCAGGCTGGAGTACAGCAGCCTGATCACAGCTCACTGCAACCTTCTACTCCTGGGCTCAAGCGATCCTCCTACCTCAGCTTCCTAAGTAGCTAGGACCCATGTCCAGGTAATTGTTTTATTATTATTTGTAGAAGCAGTGTCTCACCATGTTGCCCAGGCTTGTATCGAACTCCTGGCTTCAAGCCATCCTCCCACCTCAGCCGCCTAAAGTGGGGAAGCCATTGAGTTAAGTCTGCTTTGTCCTAAACTTAACCTTTTAGAATGTCAGGGTGTATATGTGTATATGTTTGGGAGTGGGGGTCCTTTCTTGGCATTCTGAGATGATGCTTTGGAATTCAGTCTTAAACCCCCAAACCTGGCTCGGCACCTGTGGCTCAAGCGGCTAAGGCGCCAGCCACATACACCTAAGGTGGCAGGTTCGAATCCCCAGCCTGGGCCTGCCAAACAACAATGATGGCTGCAACCAAAAAATGGCCGGACGTTGTGGCGGGCGCCTGTAGTCCCAGCTACTTGGAAGGCTGAGGCAGGAGACTCGCTTGAGCCCAGGAATTGGAGGTTGCTGTGAGCTGTGATGCCATGGCACTCTACCCAGGGGAATAGCTTGAGGCTCTGTCTAAAAAATAAAAAAATAAAAAATAAAAAAATAACCCCCCAAACCTTGCCTCTCCTCACTAAAAGGCCCCAGCCATCTAGCCACTCTCACAGCAGCCATTTTCTCTGCCTTTCTCTGAAGTCCTCGGCCCCCTGCCCTTCTCATCTGAGGTTTTGTTTGAGGATTGACTCAGGATCCCAAGTTTTGATAAAGTGAAAAAGTATTAGGTACACAAATGACATTAGATGTTCACACCACCAAGGCTCTAAGGGCGGCCACCACATGTTCCCAGGCAAATGCCGAGGCAGAAAATATTCTGTCACTTTTCCCCACATCCAGGGATCAGTCACAGCCTTCCCTGGGTGAGGGAGGGAAGAGGGGCAGGCTGGTTCCCTCTCTAAGTTTAGCTGTGAGGCCGCACCTGGCATGGCACATGGGGACATGGCTGCCTTTACAGAGAGGCTGACACACTCTGGCCCCGGGAGAATCAGAGAGGCTCAAAGTTAGAGCTGGGAGGCAGAATGTGGGCTGAGGCCAGCAGGCTAGGACTTCTCCTGGGGTGGAGGCCCTGGGGGCTGTTAGAGGCAGAGTGGAGCCAGAAAAGGTCCCTAAAGCTCAGAGACAAAGGAAAGATTTCAACACTCTCTCCCTAGGCAACCTGCCTGCTTCCTCCCACCCCCAGGAGCTCTGCATGCCCCGGAGACAGCCTGGATGCTCAGTGAAACCGGCTTTGCTAACAAGTCCAAGCAGTGTGCCCGTTCTTCCTCTTACAGGCCACAGTGGGTTGCGTTGGCATAGCCGCCCCTGCCTTGTGCAGAGATCCCTATACCTCTTGGAGGACCAGCTAGAAGGCAAGGTGGTTGGCTGTGCCCGGTCTCCCTCTCATGCTAATCCCACAAGAGGTGGCCAGTCATGTGGGCTTTGGGACCACAGCCTTCTCTCTTGGGTGCCCCTGCAGGTTCAGAAAGAGAACCAACCATCGGTTTTTTTTTAGATTCAAACCCAGGATCTCCCTCCACTTCTGCCTGCCCTCTCCTCTTCTCCATGAGTTCCTTGCTTACCCTTCCCTTTGCTTGGCTCTGAGTGGGACTCAGCACCCTCTCCTTAATTGCATTCTCATTAAACAAAGCTTTAATAAATATACACCAAAGGAAAGAGGGTTGTGCAACAGTGCACTCTCACAAGTGATAATTAAACCCAAATCACAGCAATTAAGCAAACGAGGGAACAAGAAAGGGGTGGGCAGGACAGCTATATTATGTTACATGCTTAGGAAGAGACTAGAACCCACATAAATGTAGTAATGCAGCCTTGGAGGCTCAGCACACATAGCCCAGTGGTTAGGTGCTAGCCACATGCACCAGGGCTGGTGGGTTCCAACCTGGCATGGGCCTTCTAAACAACAATGACAACTGCAACAAAAAAATGGCTGGGCATTGTGGCAGGCCCCTGTAGTCCCAGCTACTTGGGAGGCTGAGGCAAGAGAATCACTTAAGCCCAAGAGATTGAGGCTACTGTGAGCTGTGACGCCATGGCACTCTACTGAGGGCAACAAAGTAAGACTCTGTCTCAAAAAAAAAAAAAAAAAACGAAAAAAGTACAGCCTTGGAAACTGCTTCTCATTTTAAGGAAAGGGTATCTTATTGGGTATCAACAGTCACTTTAGCCTCAGTCTTCGAGACTCAGTGTGATATGCAGAGAGGGGAAGAGGGTTCCTGGGAGCTTACCTCTCTACACTGGTCTCCACCACTGTGAAATCAACAGCTTGAGTCCCCATGCCTTATCCTTCCAGCCTATGCCTCAGAGGCCCTAAGCACAATCCCTACTGACCTTCCTCGACAGATTCGGTTAACTGGGAGGCAGTATGGTGTGACAGAGCCAAGAGATGTTGATTCTGTCCCACTTGCCCACCAACTGGCCATGCACCCTTAAGCAAGTCACAATCCCTCTCTGGACCACAGTTTCCTCACCCTTAGAAGAGCTCTGTCCTTTTGTTTCCAAAGTTGATGCCCCAGCTCTGATGCTCCCAGGGAACACCTCCAGTTGACTGTCCAGTTATTTCCATGTCTCCCCCATTGCAACAAACATATCTACATCCCAAGACCAATGCCCCTGTGAGGGCTCAGTCAGTGGCTGCCGGGCAAGGCCAATGGAGTGCCCTGGTTGTAGTTCCTCTGCAGACTGGAGAGGCAGGGGGCAGAGCAGATCTCCCACCTACAAGGCACTCTGCTGTCTCCTGGGCTACCAAGGTGTAGCTCAGATATTTATCCAAACCTGCTTCAATGGCCTCTGACCCTTCCTGGTCTACATAACTGATAGCCTTTGGAGAAGGTGGGGGCTTCCAGCTGGAGAAATGTACCGAGACTCTACCACAGTCCCCCTCCCACACACACATACACATCATTCTCAGGGCTCTTGAAACCCACAGAAGCCTCATTCTATGAATCTTCTAACAGACCAGGTGGCAGGAGGAAGATAAGCCAGTGGGGTAAAGTAGGGTAGTTAGTGACCTTTGCCATGGTCACAGTGGGGGGCCTGCTTTGATCTCAGATGGGATAAGGGGAAGTGGTGTGGAGTGGCACGGTGCCCACCCAAAGAAGAGGTGCTGTAGGCCTCAAGGGGTCCACTTTATTTGGGCCACTGTGAAACCAGCATGACATCTGGGTGAAAGGTACAGGAGAAAACACCAATGTCTTCCATGCAGCCAAGGAGATGTAAATAAACCAGTGGCTCTTGAGTGACAGGAATACCCTATCCCCCCTTCACCACCGGCACCCACATGACAGGTCTACATATAGTTTACATTTGCAGAAACAGCCACAACTTCCCTAATAGGTTTCTGTCTCCCTGTTTTCAGCACAAATAACTATATTATGTGCCTGACCCAAAGAGAGGAGTTGCTGAAAGCCAAATCTAATAAACACAAACAGGAAGAGATGCAGTTGCCGGAGATGGAGTCGGCTTACATTGAAGTCTGGGGGTGATTTATGAGGAGATTACATTCTGGACTAATAAATACATTCCCTAATCTCTTAGAGTTTGACGCTCAAAACTATCATGTGCATATTAATAGATATTAATAATACTTCGCGTCCTCTGGACTTGTCTCCTTGGTCTCTCTGTTTACTCCAAAAGGAAAAGCCAGGAGAGGGTCAAGCAGGTTCTTCCCTAATGGAATCTCTTTACAGGGAGAAAAGGTGACTTCTGAAGGATACCCCAGCCCCTCTAACCCCTTCCAGTCTTTAGTGGGGAGCTTCAGGGAAGGCAGTGGGTCCTGGAGGAGGTAGAACGCAGAAGAGCAAAGCAGAAAAAGGGCCTAGGAGGACGGGGAACCCCGAACCCCCATTGGTACATGCTTGACGTCCAGGAAACAAGCAAACAGCTCCGGGCAGGGGTGGAAACCAGCACCCCAACCCCACGTGCAACCCAGCTGGCATCCCCTACATCCAAGGCACAGACACCCCCTCATCCCCCAGGACACCTGAGCCTCTGAACTCTGGAGACCGGCGCTGCAGCCCCGAGATACAGCACCAAAAGCCTGGAGCTGAAGCAGAAGACTGATCCGGAGGCCGGCAGGCTGAGAGGGGGTGAGGGGACGCGCACAGTCCCCATGGAGCACGGCCTCAGAGTCAGGCGTCCGGCGGGAAGCCGGTGGCCACCGTGTTCATTATGTGCGGTACTCCAAAACCCACCCTTTCCAATTCAAGTCTCCCCTCACCCGCTCCCCCCGCTCAAGTGTCCCCTTCCTGGCTGGGTGGAAGAAGGCGAGAGAAGAGACCAAGCTGGGGCTGCCTTACCCAAAAGCCCAGTGCCCAGCCATCTCGCTGGGGCTTTGCCTCGGTCCCCAGCCCCGGGCATCGTCCCGTTCTCTCCGGAGCGCGCCGGAGGCGCGGGGATGGGATACTGGGCACAGCCGCGCTCTCCGCCCGCAGTCGGCAGTCGGGCCCCGAAGCTGCCGGGGAGCTTTGAGCCGCGGGTCGGGGCTTGGGAAAGTTAGCCGGGAAAGAGCGAGAGGAAGGGGAGGGCGCGAGGGGGGAGGCGCGCTCGCCAGCCGCCTGCGGGAGCCGCGGCGGGAGGGGAGGAGGAGGAGCCGGAGCAGCAGCGGGAGGACGACTCAGCGAGCGCAGAGCCCAGCTAGGCTGCGCCTCTGTTCTGGAAGCGCTCCAGCCGCAGGAGGGGCGGTGGCCGCGGTGGAGACCTGGGCGCCCCGGCCCGCTGCGCACTCTCCCTGGCGTTCCCACCTCGTGGTCCCGGAACTCCGGGACCAGCCCGGACCCCCTACTCCCTCTCCAGTCCGGCTGCACGGCTGCGGCGTGGCACTGCAGAGCCGGCCCGCAGCCGCCCGCATCATCCCCTGCGCTGAGCCGCCAATTGGGAGGATAATTCAGGGGGAGTAGAGGTGGAGCTTTTCGGTTGTTAGAGGCTGTTTTGTTCTGCTGAAAGAGCACGGGAAGGGTAGCGGCTCCCGCTCTGGGGACTGCCAAGAGCCTGCTCTGAAGTCCGCAGCGGACGCTGCCGCAACGGGTGGGCGTGTGCGGTCTTGCCCACTGCAGCCGTGCCGCCCCGGGGGCCGTGCGACCTGGCGCGCGTGCAGCCTCGGGACCCGCGGTCGCCGCCTTCACCCCGCTTCTCATCCCCTCTGCGGGTTGTTTTAGGCCGCAGGGAACCAAGCCTCCGATTGCAGACTGCCCCCTGCCCACTGTCCCCCAACATTCCCCTCTGACGCTACCAGTTCTCACATGCTGGTTTGGGGCCTGTGCCTTACTTAACCCCTATTTCTCATTTTCCCTCCTGGGTCACCCTCGGACTCCACCCTTTCACCCTCCCGTAAGGGTTTCTGCGTGCCTGGTCCCTGCGATTCCGCAGACTCCCTTGGTTCCCCTTTGGGGTATGGGTGGAGGAGCCGAGAGTCACACCTGCGAGGGTTGAGATGAGGCTGTAAACCCAGTAAAGACTCAAGACTGTTCCCAGTTTTGAGTTAAACGTGAGCAGTGCTACTTGGAGTAGTGGTTCTGTAATTAGGCTCGATACTGCTCTGCACCCCTTCCCACCCACCCATGCTCCTCCCCTCTACCACTGGTGCTCTTTGCTGTCTGGAGACTTGTTCCAACTCCTGGCCTGGGCTGGCATACCCACGCACTGCGAAACGACCCACCGTCTTAACCTGGGTCCCTGAGGTTGTATGCAAAATGCTATTTATTTTTTCCTGGAGACAGGAGGGCTATCTTTTCTCCATATCACAGTGATATAGTGGTGTAGTGGCACTGGCCATTTATTACGGTGACTTTGAGCAAGTTATGCAATCTTCTGGAAAAACCTCTGCTGCTCATCTGCAAGATAGTGAGAATAATATTGGCCTCACAGGATTGTTACCACCCATACTGCCCTTAGACCTGGGCCACAGGGGCCCCTCTGCCCTGGGCTCCTGATTTTAAAGGGCCTCACTCTAGCTCTCCCCTAGGCATCTCCTCCTCACTGGACAATGAATGCATCAGACCAAGGAGGGAGCCATGCACCACCTCCCCTTCTAGACTGTACTCTGGATATCCCAGATCCTGAGGTAGCTTCTCAGGAGTTGCCCATAGGGCGCCTGTGCTTAGTGGTTAGAACACTGGCACTGAGGAGGTGGTGGGTTCCAACTGGCCTGGGCCTGCTTAACAGAACAAACAAACAAACAAAGAGCTGACCCATAAAGAGGCCCAGGAAGTGGTTCCCAGGGATAGCTGTTTGCAGATGATGGGGAGTAGGTGGGATTTCACATGCACCCCAGGCATATATGTACAAGAGCCCCTGTTGCTGTGGGACCAGAGAAGAAGATGAACAAGGGAATGGTCTGGAAATTCCATTTTAGATCTGGTCTTCAGGAAAAGTACTCAATGGCAGAAGATAAAAGATGGAGCTTAATGGCTGGGCACCAGTAGCACAGTGGTTATAGCACCAGCCACATACACCCAGGCTGGCAGGTTCAAACCCAGCCCCGGCCAGCTAAACAACAATGACAATTGCAACAAAAAAATGGCTGGGCATTGTGGCAGGCGCCTATAGTCCCAGCTACTTGGGAAGCTGAGACAAGAGAATCGCTTAGGCCCAAGAGTTTGAGGGTGCTGTGAGCTGTGACACCATGGCACTCTACCAAGGGTGACATAAAAAAATGCCTGTCTCAAAAAGAAAAAAATAAAAAGATCAAGCTTAACACTTTCTTATCCTGGTTTATAGAGTATATATTTCAACATATACTTAATTCCCATTTGAACCCTTGCCCCAGGTCTTGCCATGTCAGAAGTGGGCCTGGCTGTGCAGAGGGAACAAGACATTATTGCATGTAAAAGTGCTCAGCAGAGGGCTAGCCACCGTGGAAACAGTACATTTGAACTTAAAGAGGTCTGTGGCCCAAAAAGGCTAAGCCTCACCCTCCAGGTCTCCAGGTTTGATGGCTTACCCTGTCCTTCCCCCAGGAAGTCCCTGGACTAAGTTAACCGGGCAAGGCATCCATGCTGCCCACTTTATTTTTGCAGCAGGGGTCATGTTTCCCAGAGCAGTAGGCTGAGGTGAGCCAAAGGGAAAGAAAGTGACCCCTACCCAGAGAACTGGGAGAGGCGAACTGAGCTCTGTGGCTATCTTTAGATCCCGGTGACAGGAGAAGGTAGCTAATCTCCTCCGTGCCCTCTCCCCACCTTCCTGCTGCCTGGCTCTTCACTGATGTTTAAGAGTTAGGAAACCCCAATGCCTCTCAGAAGAAAGAGGCTCACAGAGGCAGAATGTGTGGCTCAAGGTCACCTAGAGAGTTGCTGTGAACGCCGGGGTTGGAGTTTCCCCCATTATTTATTTCCCTGTGCCACCTACTCTCAGGTCTCCTCTAAAAACACTCAGAGGACTCTGCACTGGGCAGAAAGAGCACTTGAGAAATGCATTAGCAGCTGGAGGATTTTTACATTTATAGAGCACTTTCTTCAAAAAGTCTCAAAAACTTAGTCATTGATCCAGCTCAGAGGCTCCTTCTGAGGAGGAGGTGACAGAAGGTCCGAGTTCCTTTCTCGCCCCCTTTGAAAACTATCTCTTTAAGGAGCCTTCCCTGAGTTAGCTCCAGCTGGAGCAGGTATGTGCCCACTTCTGGGAACAGGCAAATACTTCCCTTGCTGCAGCTCAGAGATGGAGTGAGTCCAGACATCTCTTTATTCTGATCGCCATGCCCCGATGCCTGCTCATTCAGAGAGGATGGTGGCTCAGAGGGACTGGCGGCTGGAGGCACTGGGAAGGCACTCTTCAGCTGAAGAGCCCTGCTTCTGCTGGTCCCTTGAGGGAGGGAAGGGGTGGTGTCTTGGGACACTGCCCCCAGGTGTGACCCCTCACAAGCCTAATTCCTGGTGATGGAGTAAGTGCATGCCCAGCTCTTGGGTGGCCTGGCTCAGAAATATCTTGAAGAGCAAGTTTTCAGGGATGCAGAGACAGATTGGGCCCTGTGCCAAGGAGCTGTCAGAAGACTATCCACTCTCAGGCTAGAGGAACAGGGCCTAGATTTACAGGGAAGGAGATTGTTTCCTTGGGGATTCACGCAGGGCTCTTTGCAGCAGTTAGCCCAACTGACTTTTTAGAAACCAGGTGACCAGGCAATTCAGTTGGTCACCTTCTGGTGCCCTCCAAGGGAGCTAGACCAGAGCTAGCAAGGACAGGGTCCCTGTTTCCCAGGAGGGGCCAGGCTAGAAAGGAGTCAACATGAGGCAGAGCTCCAGCTGCCTGCCTCTGGGAGCTGCCCCTACACTGGAAAGCACTCACGGGGTGGGGGGGGATCACCTTCTACAGATGACCAGGGAGGGTCCCTTGAAGGCTCCCTCCCCTGTCAGTTCTCAGAAAGTGGCCAAGACCACATGCCGGGCAGGGTGAGAAAGGAGAGCGCTGTCCAAAGCTATTTTAAGAGGAGTTCCTCCTAAGTAACAAGAGCCTGGCAGGGAGCCTCCTCCCCCTCTGGTTACCCCATTGCCCTTGCCTGCCCGCCTCCCTCTCCCGCCTCCTCCCCCATAAGCCCTAGCGCTCCTGTGGGGGCATTGCAGGTGACAGAGGGAGCTGGAGGCGGGTGCTGACTGGGCTCCAGGAGCCAGAGGACACTAGGCTCTGCAGGGAGCCCCACCACCACCACCACACACACACCACTCCAGCTCCTCTCTGGGCCACAGACCAACACCAAGAGCGGCATCTTCACCTTCCCTGAGCTACCCTCTGTCTCAGGACAGTGGAACTGCAGCCAGGAGATTCTCTGCCTTCGCCAACTTAAAGTTAAATGCCCTCAAATCCTTCTGCCTCTTGGGTTGGGATTCAGTGGACGCTGCCTAGAAATTTGGGGAGCGTCCTTGGAGGGCACCGGGGACATTTCTCTGCCCTCCCCCCCCACTCACCACCTCCTCCCTCCAGCTCAGAGTGCTCACTTGTCCTCAGCCACAGTCTCAAGATCCACTGAAGTTTGGCAAGTGCCGAGGGGGTTAACAGGACAGCATGCACCAAACCAACCTGCAGGCACGTGGCTTAGAGGTCCAGCAAGAAACAGGGCACCAGCCACTTCAGCCCGATAGCTCCCCAGACCTCACATCAGTGAGCTGGAGTAAAGATAAACTTCTGAACCCTCCTCCAGGGCGAGTGGATCACTGCTCACCTCTCTCCACTATCTAAGGACTCTAGTCACAGGCAGGTAGGCAGCCACTTCCTCCATCTCCCCTCTTCTCTGGCTGTTTTCTGTCCAAATATCCTTTCAGGCAAAGGGGCCAAGAAGCCCCAGAGAGAGGCGCTCATTGGGAGAAGGAAGACAGAGGGAAGAGGGAGCTGAAATATCCCAACCAGAGAGATGCTCACCGGACAGTCCCCAGCTGGAGAGGATGTGTGCCCACTTCCGGGAACAGGCAAATACTTCCCTTGCTGCAGCTCAGAAATGGGGTGAGTCTGGGCTTCTCTTTATTCTGATCGCCATGACCCGCTGCCTGCCCATTCAGAGAGGATGGTGGCTCAGGAGGACTAGGGGCTGGAGGCACTGGAAAGGTTTATCATTCATTGCAGCCTGCTGCTTCTGGGAGACTGCCTTGTCAGTTAAATGGTTAATGTCCTCCTGGAACCCTAGACCTGGTCTTGTCCCTGGTCCTGCATCTGGGACAGATCGACCAAGCCAGAAAGACAAAATAGCATGGAGTACCAGGCAGGACTCCCTAAATGCTCTGGTCTTGACCTGTAGGAACACATTAGTGGGAGAGCAGCAGGTCCTACAAAGTGAGGGGACAGGGAGGATGGGGACTGTGTGAGATGTGGCCGGGCAGAGGAGGGGAAAGGGAAGGGAGGGCAGCTTGGGAACGGAGGAGAATCTTCCTGGGGTAAAGCGCAGCTTGAAAGAGTTGGAGTGTGACTCGGGCTAAGGAGGGGTAGGGGCAAGGAGACAACTGGCCAGTATGGGAAGAGGATTCACAGCCTTTCAATAGGAAGGGAGAGGAACAGAGGGAGAGGAGGTGGCCAGCAGAGGCTGCCGCTGTTTGCACAGAGCTGTGCAGTCCAGTGCCAGGCCGTGCAGGGGTGGGATGTGAGGGGCCCACTGGGAAAGCTCAGCCTCTGTTCCCAGACACTTCTGCTCTTACATTTTTGTCCGTGATCATTTTGAGGACGGCTCCAAGCCACACTTCCCCCAGCCCCCTCTAAGTCTTGGGACTGTAAGAGGCCAGCCCACTGTCCTTTCTCATGATATGATGTGATGGCTTTGGCTTCATGAAGCCCTGAGAGAATTTGGCTCCGTTGGTTCCTGGCTGTGTCATCTCGTTTGTAGGAATACTTAGTCCATATGTAGAAAAGAATGCATGTTTTAGGGGGCTGGCCCGCAGATGAAGCTGATATACATCTACATAGAATGCCCTGCTCAGTGCCGCTCAGAGGAGCGGTTTATAAATATAGCGACTCTTACTTGTCCGGCCAGCTGCCCCTGCCCCTACACCCTCAAAGCCCCTCAGGCTGGACAGGAAAACCACCGTTCAGCTCTTCCAACAGGGTCTGATCCAGTGGAGAACCCACACGAGTGCAAACATGCTACGGGGACCGGGTATTGACAGAATTTGGCAAAGCTGGGAGAGCTCAGAGGGAGGGGGCAAGGAGGACTTTTATCTTCTATCTAGAGTCTAGACTGGAAAGACCCCTTTGCCCTGGCTGGCGAGCCCAGAAAGGCAGGTTCAACTTGGCCCGGTCTTTGGAAAGAAGCTCCCCCAAGGCGCCTGGCTTCCAATTTCCCAGTCTCTCCCCCCTTATTTCTCACTATACAAAGGGGCTTGCCAACACCCCACATGCATAGCCCGCCATTGATAAATCAGGTAAAGAAGAATGAGGTTAAGGGTTACTAGGGAACAGACGTAGGGAAGACTATACGTGAGTAAGAAGGCAGACGGAAGGGAGTCTACCCACACATGTATTATGTTTATCTTTAGGCAAGCAAGAGTTAATCCCACTTCCATTATTTGAGTACTAAAATAAGGACCGCAGAAGGCCATTGTCAGTAAACTTAAAGGTCATCTAAAAGTATGCCCTGATATATAAATGTTCTCAACAACACCCTCAAGCTATGCTTGCATACCTTCCGGGATGGGGATCTCATTACCGCAAGAAATTCAACCCTCTGCATTGCTCTGACTTATAGTGGATCGATATCTGTCTCTGCGACCAGTCCTAATGTTTTGCCTTGGAACAGAATGGGACAAGTCTGATCTTCCTCCCCATGGCCACAGCCCAGGTCACTGAGTTGGCCAACAGCTGTGATGCACACTCCCCTCCTGGCTGGACACATACCCTTTTCCTGCCCATCTGCCCACAGGAAAGGCTGTCAGTCTGTTGGGGCCAGTAGTTCTTAGTTCCTTTTCCATCTGTTTACAAGGGAAGGGCCCAGTGAGAAGCAGAGGCAGCTGTGTGGTGGTAATAAAGGTGACTTCGCCAAGGCTGTAAGGGGAAGCCCGTCCCATGGAATTTCAAGTAGCTAAGCTGAGCGCTCAGTTTCCATTTGTCCACACTTTCTCCAGCACCTTCTAGACTTTCAAGGTCATTAGTACAGAGAAAATGTGAAGTAGCCTCGCCAGACCTCCTGCTGTCCCTCTCCCAACTCATCTATTCCCATCACCTCTGCCCCCAGAGCCTTGCCCCTTTCCTCCTAGGCCAGACCCCACTGCCCTCCCCCACACCCAGTCTACATGCCATGTCAGGATGCTAGAATATGGTTCTTAACTGGGCTTCCTCCCACCCCGACCCGCTGGAGTTCTCATCCACTGGGTGCCTGGAGCCCATCCTGAGAGGTGGTTGGGACCCTAGCCATCAGCATGGGAGCAGGTGTCCAGGAATGACTGGAAGCTGGTGGGCTTTAGGCTGAAAGTCTGTAGGCAAGGGGGGCAGTGCTACCAGGGTTCTCTGAGAGGGGTTCCTATGGGCCCCTTCCAGCATGGACCTTCTGAGCCCCCAAAGAGCCAATAGAGAAGACCAGGAGGCCCAGCAGCCTGCCTCACAGGCCAGTCTGCACTCCACCAGGCACTGCCCCAGGCTCCTCCCAGCTGACTTTTTTCCCACACTCCCCCCACCCCTGTACAATGGGAGGGAGACGAGTAGCCTAAAAGGGCCTCTATACAAACCAACAGGAGGGTGTGGGAACATGATCCTGGGAACTAGTAGCTAAGTGACTTAAGTCCTCTTGCCCAGGGACACCAGGTCAGCCCAGGGAAGGCCTTTACGGGGAAAGAGAGACTTGGGTTCCAGTCCTGGCTCTGTCATATGCCAACCATGTAACTTTGGGCAAGTTGCTTTCCTGTCTGAACCTCAGCTTTGAAAACTGAGCCCTTAAGGAAGTGCAGATGCTTCTTTTAGATCAACTCAGGCCCACTGGCCAGGGCAGGAGCCTGGGCTGGAATGTGCTGCCAGGCTGAGCAGGAGGCCTGGTGCCAGCTGCGGGCTGGGACAAGAGCAGCAGACCCCGACATCCTGTCTTTGTGCTTCGTTCTTCACACGGCCTTAAGCAAGTCACTCCCCTATTCTGGTCCCTGGCTTCCCCTTTGGGACAGCGAGGAGGCTTGACCAGATTTTCCTTAGGGACGCTGTGAAGGTCTACTGTCCCGCCCCACTCCTTCTGGCCCAGATTCCTATTCTGCGGCAGTCAGCTCCCAGCTGTCCCTGTGGGATATCCCATGAGTGGGAGGAGCTCCAGCCAGGCTTAGGAGGTACTTCTGCCTCAACTGAGGAACATAGGAAACCAGTGACCAATAATTCTGAGCACCAGGGTGGGAGCTCGCCCTTTCCCCACAAGGCAGCTCATTCCATGATCAAAATCACCCTACCCAGCCCCAAGCAGGCTGGGTCCAAAAAAAAAAAACATCAACTGAGGGGAGGTGCCTGGGCCAAGTCCAACCCTCCCAGCAGCCAAGCCCAGCTCAGGTTCTCTCTTTCTTTGGAGTAAAGCCCAGTGAGGAAGATGCCACTGTCCTGGCTGGCAATCAGGAGCCTGTGTCCACCCCGGAAGGAACCAGCCGGAATCCCTGGTGCCCTCTGCTGCCCAGACCACACCTCCTGCCCCAATTTCCCAATCTTCAAGACCAGAAGCCCCATCCCTCACATCCCATCTTTGGGAGGACTTGGAGACTCCCAGGGACAGATACCCTCTTAAACCAAGGGACCTTTGATTCTTTTAAGTACCAACCACCTTTGTTTAATGCTACCACGTGCCAGCTGGCTTCTCTCTCAGGTGGCAGCTATAATCCTTGCAGGCAGTATAATTACCAATGTCGGGACCCACCTGGAATATTCCTAACTACTAACCACTGGTGAAGAGCTCTGGGTCACCAGGGAGCAGATAGAAAGGAGAAAGAAACCAGGAGAAGAGTAGGAACCAACTACTTACAGGTCCTTGCTGTTCAGCAAATTGAGGCTTTTCTTGTCTGGCAAGCCTCGTAGGCAAGAGTGTGTGTGTGTGTGTGTAAGACACAGAGAAATACAAAGAGACAAAAGAATGAGGAGCACGGGAAAAGGGCAGGGTAGGTCCTGCACAGTGAAACCCCTAACCAGGGGTGTGGTGCCTTTGGTCCTGAACTTCTTAGGTCTAATTCGACAGCACGTGAATAGGATTCAGCAGTATGTAAACGGGACTGGAGTCACCTGACCCTTCCCACCAGCCACCTTCCTGCATGAATTACACAAGGATAAACTCCGACCCACTGTCATCTGTTTTTCCCAAGGCTGGAACAGGCAAGAAAAAAAGTCTGTCTAATCAGATACTGTTGCAAAACAGGAAGGAGAGAGGTGGTCTGTCTGTCCATGGAGACAACAGGCAGCGTCTCCGTGACAGTTAGGCTTGCAAGGTTGCCTTCATACCAGAAATCAGGCATCCTCAAACTATGGCCGGCAGCCCACATGCAGCCCGCCTAGGACATTTAGCCGGCCCACTGGGTCTTTTTGCCGCCACTGCCTGTCCTGGTTAGCAGCCGACTCGTCCCGGGGCCCGCAGTCCAGCCCTCCAACGGTCTGAGGGATAGTGAACTGGCCCCCTGTTTAAAGAGTTTGAGGATCCCTGCCAGAAATAATCAAGAGTGCTCTGAGAAGTGGGTGTTTACCCATAGTGGGTAAAGTCCCCAAGGACTTGGGGACATCAAAAGGATGACAGCTCTGTCAGCAAGAGTAAAGGATGTCCTCATCCTTGTGTGGCAAGAACTTTGCAGACCTCAGGCAGTGGGGATCTGGCAATGGCAATGGGGTTACCAGGAAAGGAGCAAAAGAGGCCACATCAAGGTCCTGACCAGGTGCCACCTACCCTGGATTGCACCCCTGGATAAAGCCACGCATGAGGGATATTCTGGGGGAGAAAGTCTGTTTATTGTCACCAAAAGAGCCAAGGAATAAGACAAATGGCAAAAGAAACTCATCTCTGTGCCCCAAAGCAGATACATCCAGCAGTCGGGTTGCAGAGGGCTACTGAAGTTTCTCTCCCCTCCCAAACACTACATAGCACATAAAACCTAGAACGTGCATCAGGAGCTGGGTTTTCTCCTCCAAGCGCACAAGAGCAATAAGAACATTCATTCTACAGTTCGCCTTTGGTGAATCGACTCAAAACATTGAGAAGTGATTACACCTCCCCCCCACAATGTAACTTTTGGGGTGGGTGGAGTGAAATGTTTTATATTTGTATATATAATATATCTATACCTCTATATATAGCCTTTGTACAGATGCATCAGCAAGCTTCAATACAGGAAGAAATTAGCAAGAGACACAGCAAGAGACACAGGCTGTCTATCCTTAAGACATCAGTAGGAAGGAGAATTTCTCGATTCATCACCCGTCAACTGCACCAAGCCATTCCTATGGCCTGAGACTATCCTTCTGAACCTGGCCAGTTTCTTCAATAGTCTTTTGGCTTAACCTGACCTTGTAAATATTTACCAGCCCAGCCTCCCGAAGGAAATTTGCAGAGAAATATGGATCCAATCAGCTTTTCCTTTTTATAAATTGGTATAACTCTGATGAGTCCATAGATAGGGGCCAGACACTTATTTCCAAAGCCAGTTCCAAGGCACCTCAAGGCATTTCAGTCCTGAAAGATTGTGCTTTGTTCTTAAAAGCTAAATCCCGTGGGTTAGCCAGCCTGTCTCTCTGTGCAGAGGCCCTTAATTAGGAGGAGGCAGATGGGAGGGTTTTGAGAGAGCAGGGGACACAGGGGTGGTTGATAAAGCCAGCAGAGTGAAACCAGCAGAGCGTAGTGGTGAGGACATGCAGCCAGAAGTGGGGCTCGAACCCCCCAGTACAGGAATAGGAACGACTTGTCAGCATACGTTAGTCAGAAAGCAGGGTAGAGAATGGCTGCTGTGGAAACATCTCACCAGTTTTCCACCTCTACTCACAGAAGCCCCATCGTGCTCCCAACCTCACTGCCCTGGGGGAAGCGGCTCTGTGACATCTCTGGAGGAGATTCTAGAGGCTTGAGAAGATAGTGTGCCTGAGGGCAGGGACAGCACCTGGGCAGCTCCTGACCCAGCCCCATCTGCCCAGCCCTGAGGCCCAGGGGCAGGCACTGCTTCCCTTGGACCTCATCGGCCAGGGCAGAGAAGGACAAAACCCCAGATGTCTTGGGCTTCTTGATGGACAGATAGGACTTCTTGGAATGAACTAGGGAATCTTGAAAATAATTCCCCTAAATGTAATGAGTCCTGGAAAAAGAAAAAGTTCTCGACATCATCACAGATCCTCAGTCATCCCGGGAGAGGAGGGCACTTAAGGAGCCGCCAAACAATGAAATCGGCAGAAATGTATACGACCACCCTTGGTCTCAGCTACCAGGAGGTGTTCACCACCCACCTCTCGGCCCCCTGGCTCCCAGATGGTCAGCACGGAGGACGGGCAGTGTCCACCTGCTCCAGACATCCTGGTGGCTTAGCCCACCCCCATTGGCAGTGTGTTGATTGGCAGTTAGGTACTGAGCTGATGAGTTGGAATTTCCAGATGGGCTGGGCTCCCCTCACCCAGGTGACATCAGGCTGGGCACCCATCCCCTCCCTCGTGGCCCCTCTGCCTGGCCTCCACACCCTCATCCCTGTTGTATCTTCCCACTTCTCTTTCTTTCTTTCCTTCCCAGGGCCAGGACTCTAGAATCTCTTCTTCCTTCCCCACCTTTAGCCCTGGAAGCAGTGGATGCAGAGGTGGAATTAGATACACCAAAAAATCAATCTTGGTTCCTCCGATGCTGACCTGGCAGTCCCCGACTCTGTTATGGCTTTGTGTGCATCCTGGCACCCGGCACAGTGCCTGGCCCATAGCAGATGCTCAATAAATGGTTATTGAAGTGAATTAAGCTGAATCTCCCATACACTATTGCTCTCTCCCCAAACTGGCCAACTGATGAGCAGAGGCAGGATTGGTCCCTGAGACTGTCATGGTCCTGTCTCCACCCCCTTTTCCCCAGACTTATTCCCTACCCTGGGCACCTAATTCCCTGAGCAGGGGCAGACACAGGGGTGAGCTCTGGGAAGGCTGGGCTATGCTGGGGCCTTCCCACCCCCTCCCTTCTTCCGCCTCAGTCTTGGCCCAGAGAGGCTGGGCTGCTGGGAGAGGAGTGGGGCTGGGTGAACCCACCCCCTCACCTCATAGGGAAAACTATGGCTCTGTTGATTCAGACTGGAAATGGAGGATCCAGAGAAGAAGGCAGGACCCTCGGGGTCTGTCAGTTGAAACCTCAGTTTCCCCATCTGTAGTAGCAGTGGCTCGGCTAGTTGATTTCTGAGGGTCTTCCAAAATGGTGTTCTCTGAGTCAGCAGTTTCTGTCTCTTTCTCCCTCTGTCGGACTTAAACAACTCCCTTGGAATGTGAGTGCAGTGGCAGTGAAAGTTTGTTCCCCACAGATGTGACTTTTGTCCCCTCACAGGGAGCAGGGGGGCAGGGGAGCATGGAACATGGCCGCAGATGGAACAGGGCTGGCCGCAGCTCTCAGAGCCCCCAAGGCCTCCCCTCACACGTGCCTTGGGCCTTCCCTTCCCTGCTCTCTAGCCAACAGCAGGATGGAACCCCACCAAGGGCGACTGGGAAAGTGCACACTGGAGCCCCAAAGTAAGCAACCCCTCTCTGCCCGCTCCCAGCCCAGGTGGGGGTGGTCACAATCGGAGGGAGAGCAGTCTGCACAGTTATGCCTCGGTCCCTCAGCTGACTTTGAAACTAGCCTCCTGTCAGTGGGCACCAGTGCGGGAACAGCCCCCTACCTGGAGCTGCTCTTCCAGCCCTGTCCTCGCCAACAGTCCTGAGGGATAAGCAGCCAGCTGAAACCCAGAGGTGCTCAGGGAGGCTGCTGGCAATGGAAACAAAGGTCAAGGCTTCAGCCCTGGGTTTCCTCCAGTGCCCTGGAGATGCTCAGCCATCCCTTTAACGTGTCCTCCCCTCCAGAAAATTGTTAGGAACCCGCCGCCACCACCCCTGCTTGATAGGGCTGCCCTGGGCTGGGGATTGCCAGGACGTCACACCCCAGGCAGCTCTGGTCAGCACAGGAGAGTCCTTCCAACCTGCCAGGTCCCTCCGGAAGCCGCCACCAGACCAAGTGCTGGGCAGGCTGGACAGTGGGCCTCTCCCCCACCACTGCCACCCCTCCTCCCCCTTCCCTCTGGGGACCCTCACACATGCCCCCTGCCTCCTCTCAGGGCCTAGCAGGTTGGGGCCCCTTTTCTCCTCTCCCCAGGGCCCACATGTCCCAGAAGCCATGGCAGGTTTCATGGAAGAGAGGTGGTCACTCTTGGTGCAGGGGAGGGAATACGAAGTGTGGGGTTCAGGAGGGCCCAGGCCAGCCCTGGGGGTCCTGGTTCGAGGGAAGCACACCAAGAGAGGGCAGGCAGGGTCACTGTACAGGGCGGAGAGTGGGCGGCGACAGGACGCAGGAGGCTGCAGGGTGGCGGCGGCTACTTGGCGCCGTCATCCACGTTGACCTCGCCGTCGGTCTTGCCCTCCTCTTCGGTCTTCAAGTCATCCGTGCTCAGCTTCTGCTCTTTTTTCCTCCTCACACACTTGACCACCATCAGCACCAAGATGACCACAGCCAGGAAGCCCCCCACGGAGGCACCCACAATCACTGCCACTGTGGAGTCCCGCTCGGGGGGCTCTGGAGAAAGAGAGGAAGCCGGGCCGCTGAGCACCAGGGCTGAAAAGGGGGCCTCCCCCACCCGCCCCGGCTCCCCACAGAGTGTGGGGTGCTCCTGACTTGACTTTCCTCCAAGGAAAAGACTAGTCAAAGCCGAAAAAGCAGCCCAGGCAACCGACCTCTAAGCACCCCCACCCCGAAATCTGAGGGCAGCAAAAAGCCCCCAGAGGGAGCGGTATAGTAGGGTATTGAAGAGCGTGGATTTTGAGCTCAAACAGATCTAGTTCGAGTCCTGATTGTACAATTTATGAACTGTATGACGTTAGGTAACTTATCCTCTCAAACTCTGGTTTTCCCATCTGTAAAATGGGGGCTATAATAGTATCTCCCTCATAAGGATTTTAAAAGACGAAATAAGATAATTCATGAACAGAGTTGGCCGGCTGACTGAGGGATAATAGGGTAAGTGCCCAGTAAATGAACACTGTCGTTATTATTAAGATAATCCGCATCATTACGAGGACTCTCTGGGACATGTTCCCACATCCTCAGGGATGGCAGAGGACAGGTGTCCACGCAGCACAAACGGCTGATCCCAACTTCAGGAGGGTGCAGCCTCCCCAGTGGGCCCTGAGTGAATGCCACAGAGAGAGGGTGGGTGGGAAGGGTTAGGGACCCCACGGCGTCCCTCACCTTCCATGAGGACCTGCAGGTAGATCTTGCCGTGGCCGCGGTGGCGGTCAGGCGGGTTCATGATGTAGCAGTTGTAGATGCCCTCGTCGTCCAGCTGCACGTTTCTCAGCGTCACTGACACGTCGTACTTGCTGGGGTTCCCGGAGAACTCCACGCGGTCTCGGAACCGCTCCAGCTTCAGGTTAATGATCTTCATGCGGAACTGGAGGAACTGGGGAGCGAGGCAGAGGGAGGACAGTGGGGACACTCCGTCCTCCCATGCACTCATTGGCCAGGGAAAAAAGGAGGTTACCTCCAGAAGGGCCACCCAGGCGTAGCAACGCCTGTGCCAATGCCCAGAGCTGCAAAGGTGGGCTCTGTGCTGTGGGGCTCCTGCCCCGCCCCCAGGCCCCAGCCCCAGGACTCACCATCTCCTCTGAGCAGTTCCTACATTCCTGGTAAGTCCAGTTCAGGGAGAACTGCTTGTGATTCACTGTGTAGCAGGAGTTGAAGGTGCAGGGCAGGCGGGCATCAGAGCCATTGAGGACATTGAGGGTGGTAGGTACTGTGACCTCCATGCTCTGCCCTGGTGGCACTGCAAATAAAGTCATAGGTTGTGAGGATCCCGGCTGACGGGCCAGGGAGAGGCAAGCCTCTGTACCCAGTGGGAAGGTGGGGATGAGGCAGAGCCAGATCCCCTGTAGCTACAGTCAGTCAGGGTGTAGGGGTGGAGTGGGCACAGCATATAATGGCCCCAGATGTGGCAGGTAGGGTAGAGAGAGAAACTAAGTCCTCTGTCAAGCAGGGAGAGCCAAATGGCCCCAGGCCCCAGGACCACAGCTGGGCAGCCCCTCCACCTGCCCCAGACCTGCCAGTACCACTTGCTTGCTAAAAACCATGGACAAGGGGCTTCACTCTGCTTGCCTCAGTTTCCCCCTTCTTCTCCACCACTTTTAGCCATCTTTGCTCGGCCAAAGCCCTTCCAGCTGAAACTGCAGGGCCCTCCATGGGACAGGCAGCCTGAAGACAGATGGAGATTCAGAAGGCCTCATTCTCCACGTCCCAAGGACAGAGCAAAGCTGTGTGCCCAGCCCAGCCCAGCTCCCTCAGCTTCTCCAGGCTTCTGACAGGTAGGAAAGAAGGCACACGAGCCATGGGAGGGAAGAGGTGCCCCATAAGAAGAGGCACCATTCCAAGGACCAGCTGATGGGTCCGCAAGGACAGGAGTCCCTTTTGGAAATGGCAGGTCTGGAAACACTGCAGCAAGGAGCTGATACCGGCTGGCAGGGTGGCAGGGCGGCACTACAGGACCTGTGGAATCCTTCAGGAGACCTGGGAGCTAGGACTAAGAAAGGCCTGTCCTGCTGACATTCTAGTAGGATGGAGTCCACAGGGAGGGGAGCAAGGTGCCCAGGCCATGACCTTTAAGGGGCATCTCCTCTTAAGGCCACCCTGGGCACCTTCCTTCAATGTCACACCCTAGACTCACACTAGCCCTGGCCTTAATTCCAAGATTCTTTCCAATATTGTCAAAACTTTATCTCCCCAAATTAGTTTTCTTTATGGAGGATGAACAGTCATGTTCAACGTCATTCCTTCACTCATCTACCGGATACAGGAGGTGCTGGTCAAATGTACACACATTTTTCAAAAGGAAAAAACCATAACGTTTTGTTATTTTGTATCTTGTATCAATTGCAATCGCAGAAGTTAAATGTGACTTGAGTATTACTATTTCAATACAATTTTTCCTTTCTTAAAATGTGTATAATGTTGGGGCAGCCTCTGTATTTATAAATCACCTACTATGTGCCAGGCACTCAGTCCAGGCCCTGGGAGTTATGGCTTTGAACAAAGGCAGTCACTGTATTATGAAGTTTAGGTTCTGGGGATGGGGACAGATATTAAGAAGGAAAAAAATACAGTTGTAGGTAGTGATAAATGATTATAAGAAATAAAGCAAGGTAAAGTTCACATCCACAGAGACACCAGCAGCCTAAAGGCAGGGGGCCAGGAGTTTGCAGTTCCAAGGGAATCACGTTCCAAGACAGGGGGTGGGAGTTACCAAGGGCACAGACTGGCTAGAATGAACTTCATATATCTGAGGCAGAAGGAGCAGAGTGACCAAAGGGGAGAATGATGAGAACTGCAGTCAGGGAGGCAGCCAGGGACCAGGTCGCAAAGGGCCTTGTGGGCCAGAACACAGAGTCAGGCTGTATGCTTCTGAGTGTGAAAGGGAGTTACTGGAGGGGTTGAGATAGAGGACACAGCTGGGAGGCTATCCAGGCGAGCATTATAGCTGTTGATGTGGGAAGAGCATAGAAAGGGAATGGGATTCGATTTGGTTCAATCCCAGCTCCAGCTTCAATCTGCTGTGAGAGCGTGGGCAAGCTCCTTTACCTCCCCGAGCCTCAGTCTCCTCTGTGAAACACAGATGCTGACACCTGCCTCTAGGGGTTGTTAAGATGATTAATAGAACCAGTAAGTGCTCTGCAAAGGGTAGCTGTTATTATCCTAAATTCTCCTCGGGTTTTGCCTCATAAACAGGAAGTGCTTCTCGGGCCTGAGGGCACCTTGGAGACTGACCCCTCATGCCAGTCCCTTGAGTTCCCCCAGATCTGGCGAACCCCCCAGGCCTGCAGGGTTCCTATTCCTCAAACTGATTTGTGGTGCAAAGCTGCAGGGCCCCACCCCAGATGCAGCAGCCCTGCAGCCTGCAAGCAGGGAAGTCAAAATCTGATTGCAGCCTCCTCCCGGTCAGCCTAGCTTCTGAGCTGAGTGATCAGGGCAAGTGGCAGGACTTAATTAAGAACAGGAGATGGTCTCAGGTGCTGGCTCTCAATGGAGGGCTAGGCATGCAGACCTCACTCCCCCACCACCACCCCGGGCAGAAGAGTCCAGGTGCGAGTATTAAGCGCTCATTAGGTGAGTACCAACTAGGGAGGCAGCGTGGGCTGTGCACGGAAGAATAAAGCCCAGTACCCGGCACCTGCAGGTTCATAGCCATGCTGAAAGCACCTGGCACAGTGCCAGGCTAGGAGGAGGTGTGCAGACACTACCAACACCACCCCCACTCTGCAGAGGCTGAGAGAAGGAGCTGACAGGGGCTTGTCCTGAGCTCACCTCCCATCCCGGCAGTGCCCTGCCTCTCTAACCCCTTTCCTTGGAAGGTCTCCCACCTTCCCAGGTCTGCCCCCCACCCCCACCAAAAAGCAAGTGGTCTGTGAAGCCTGGTTGACCCCCAGAGTTGCAGCACCCCCGCCCAAGGCAGCTCTCTGGCTTGGATCTTGAACCACATCATCCCGAAGGAGATAGCAGCACCCTGCCGCGGCGAAGGGTAGAGCAGAGAGAGCGCGGGGCAGACGGAAAGGTGCAATGCGGACTGCACCGCTCCACTCCGCCGCTGCGGCTCCGGCAGGCGGCACTAGGCGGAGCGCGTGTGCCCCCTAGTGGTCACAACGGTCAAAAGTCACGTCCCAGCTGCCAGGAGGGGAAGGGGAGTCACCAAACCCCGAGAAGCCAGAGCTGGGGGAAACCTCAGGAGTTGTAGATCTAGCCCCGTTGTTCTAATGATGAGGAAATAGACACACACAGAGAAAGGGAAAAGCTGGAGCTTAAGAATCCCAGAATCCTAAAATCCAAGGCCTCCCCAGAACCCCAGAGGTTCCAGACCAACAGGCCCACAGGCCTTCTGTCAGCCCAGGCCCTCGTTAAAGACGACCCAACTATTGCCCTACTCGGTCAGAGGTGTGAGCAAGATCCTGGCCTCTTGATTATCTCTGCTGCCGCGGAGTGTAGCAGAATCTGCAGCCCAGGCCACAGAAGGAACTCGATAATAATCACACTCTTACTAAGTGCCAGGCGCTGTTTAAGCCCTCTACATATTACCTCATTTAATACTCACAAAAACCCCATTATCACCTCCACTTTCCAGATGAGGAAATGGAGCACAAGGAAGCTAAATGACTAGCCTGAATCCACAGCGATAAATGACAAAGCTAGAATTTGACACCAGGCTGCCTGGCACCAGATGGGTTGAGAAGTCAAATCTAGGTGGGGATGTGATTATCATTCCACAGCATCCCAGAGACCAGGTCTCCTGCTGTCCATGTGGCAAGCCCACTTCCAGCCCCCAGTTCCAGGCAGGCTGGCCTGCAGGGAATGGTCCTTTTTAAAGGAGTCTTCATCCAAGGGGAGCCCACAGTCTTCCTGGCTGTCCCTCGAGGGACCATGTCTAGGGTCTGTGTGTCTTGATTTCCAACTCACAGAAAGGAAAGGATATTCAACAGAGGTGTATAAGAATGTGGCTTCTGAGCTCCAAAACATATCTAGTGCCACGCACCCTTCTCTCCAAGGGGCACTGGTCCCCCATGCCCCTTGTCATCCGCTGTTCTAACTGGCCCAACTGGGCCATCTTGCAAGATCAGGAACATTTGCTCATCTGCCAAACACCACCTCTTGCAGAGACTGAAAGTTAATCCCATCACTCCTCTTTCCAACCCTCCAGCAACCTGCAAAGTAGACTTATTTTCTTTTTCATTAAAACAAAAACAAAACAAAGACTATCTAAGCAGAGAACTTGTCTCTGGAGAGCACCCCCGCCTCCCAGGTGAGAGTAGCATCCAGACCCCATCTCCTCGCCTGCACTGCCTCACCATCCAGACCCTCCAGTCCAGTCATCCTCCCAGAAGCAATCCATCCTCCTCATCCCTTACCTCCACACCTCTAAACCTCCAAGGCAGGCATCCTCAAACTATGGCCTGCTGGCCATATGCAGCCCACTGGGTGTTTTTGCCGCCGCTGCCTGTCCTGCTTAGCAGCCCACTTGTCCCGGGGCCCACAGTCCGGCCCTCCAACAGTCCGAGGGATAGTGAACTGGCCTCTGTTTAAAGTTTGAGGACCCCTGCTCCAACAGCTCCCTGTTGCCTTCAGGATCCAGTCTGGGTTCCTGGGCACGGCTTCTAAGCCTTTTGCCATCTGGGAACAGCCTATGTCCCACCCCATCTCCCAGATCCCAGCCCTCCATGCATCCTTCGCTCTGACTTTTTCTGAAAACACTGCCTTCTTTCCCTCCTTCATGCCTTTGCACATGCCTTTGCTTCAGGTTGGGAAGCTCATTCACCCTTCTTCCCCTGGGCCCATCCACTTATCCTTCAGGTCCCAGCTCATAAGGCTTAGCCTTGGTAACAGTTTCCCCACTGCCCTTGCCCTTGCTTAGGCCTGCTCTGGTCTCTTCCACGTGACTTAGAGGCAGACTTGCATGGTGGCCAAAACCAGGGCTTTAACCTTGATCTTAGGCAGGGTAGTTAACATTCCAGTGCCTCAGTTTCCTCATCTGTAATAGGGGACAATAATAAGGCCTACTTTATAGGGCTGTTGTGAGAATTAAATGACTTATCGTGTATATAAAGCTCAGTGCACTACCTAAGCACAGTCAGCCTTGACGAAAGTTAGCTGCTGTTATTATTATCATTATTACGGTAATTATAGCACATATAATGTTGCCTTGTTATCATTTGTTTATGTTCCCATGTCCCTCAAGAGGCTCCAGGGACCTGATTTTAATTCATCTCAGTATCCCTGGCACACATACCAGGATGTGGCACACAGCAGGCACTCAATAAAAGTCCATTGCTACCCACCAAAGGAAACAAGCAACAAAATGAAGAGACAACCTACAGAATGGGAGAAAATATTTGCAAACTACCCATCTGACAAAGGATTAGTAACTTCAATATATAAGGAACTCCCAAAACTCAACAGGAAAAAAATCAAATAACGCCATTTAACAATGGGCAAAGGATTTGAACAGACATTTCTCAAAAGAAGACATACAAATGGCTCACAGGTATATGAAAAAATGCTCAATGTCATTAGTCATCAGAGAAATGCAAATCAAAACCACAATGAGATATCATCTCAGCCCCGTTACAATTACTTTTATCACAGTAATTTGAGTGCTGGTGAGGATGGGGAGAAAGGGAAAACCTTGTACACTGTTGGCGGAAATGTCAATTAGTACATCCACTATGGAGAACAGTATGGAGGCTCCTTAAAACTAAAAATAGAACTACCCTATGATTCAGCAGTCTCAATGCTGAAATATCCAAAGCAGAGGAATTCAGTACGTGGAAAAGATTGCACATGCCCATGTTTGTTGCAGCAATATTCGCAATAGCCAATGGGATTTGGTATCAACCTAAGTGTCCATCAATGGATAAATGGTTTGAAAAGTTGTGGTACATACACACACTGGAATATTAGGTAGCCACAAAAAAGGAATTAAGTCCTGCCATTTGAAACCACATGGATGGAACTGGATAATATTGTGTTAAGTGAAATAAGCCAAGCACAGAAAGACAAATTTCACATATTCTCACTCATACGTGGGAGCTAAATATTGAAAAGAATTGATCTCAAGAGAATGGCCTAAGCCCAAGAGCTGAAGGTTGCTGTGAGCTGTGACACTACAGCACTCTACCAAGGGTGACAAAGTGAGACTCTGTCTCTTTTTAAAAAAGTAAAAAAAATGATTGATCTCATGGAGACAAGAGTAGAATGATGGTGACCAGAGGCTGGGAAGGGTAAGATATAGGAATGGGGGAATGGGGATAAAGTGAGGATAGCTCATGGGTACAAAAATATCTAGTTAGATAGTTTGATAGACTGAACAATATTTGATAGCACACGTGACTATAATCAACAATACATTAGGGCATGCTTTAAAAGACGGGAATTGGCATGTTCCTAAAACAAGTAAATGATAAATGCCTAAAGGGATGGATACCCCAATTATCCTGACTTGATTAATTCACATTGTATGTCTGCATCAAAATATTATATGTACCCTGTACAGATATACAACTATTATGTACCCATGTTGATTAAAAATTAAGACATAGAAGATAAGCCAACATAACTATTAAAATTTTACACATTCTAGCCAGGTACGGTGGCTCCAGCCTGTAATCCTAGCACTCTGGGAGGCTAAGGTGGGTGGATTGCCTGAGCTCACAGGTTCAAGACCAACCTGAGCCAGAGTGAGACCTCATCTCAAAAAAAAAAAAAAATAGCTGGGCAACGTGGTGGGCACCTGTAGTCCTAGCTACTCAGGAGGCTGAGGCCAGAGAATCACATCAGCCCAAACGAAGAGTTTGAGGTTGCTGTGAGCTATAAGGCCACAGCACTCTACCGAGGGTGACAAAGTGAGACTCTGTCTCAAACAAGTAAAATACTATAAAATGTTACATATTCATTTGGCAAAAAATAAACATCATCAATAGATAAATCATCAGCCTGGAAAAGTTTGTGGTGTTGTTGACAGAAAAAGGTTTGTTTGCAATGATTTAGTAAGAGAACAGAATATTAACAGAAGAAAACACAGAACTCAATTGAAAAATGGAAAAAGGATATCATCCAAAGGGGGAAAAAAGCAGCCCGGGATTGAATAGCCACCTTAAAAGTAGACGGGGAAATGCCAATTAAAATGATAACAAGGTGAAATACGTTATTAATTTTAGTAGAAGCCAAAGAAATATAAACCCTGATTACTGGTAAAATAATTACAATAATGCTCTTCTACTTTGCTTATAGCAATTTCAGAAAACATAAGAACTAAACAATCTAAACACTGAAAAATATCTCAAGTAGGATGATTTTATTTGGTCCTGTTAAAAATTAAGTTGAAATAGCCAGGCCCGGTGCTCATGCCTGTAACCCTGGCACTCTGGGAGGCTGAGGCAGGTGGATTGCCTGAGTTCAGGAGCTAGAGACTAGCCTGATCATGAGTGAGACTATGTCTCTACTAAAAATAGAAAAATTAGCAGGGTGTTGTGACAGGTGCCTGTAGTCCCAGCTTTTTGAGAGGCTGAGGCAAGAGGATTGCTTGGGCCCAAGACTTTGAAGTTACTGTGAGCTATGATGCGACCACACTCTATCCTGGGGCAACAGAATGAAACTGCCTAAAAAAAAAAAAAAAAAAAAAAACTAATTAAGTTGAAATGAAAAATAATTAAAATTTAAAATATTTTGGCTTGGCACCTGTAGATTAAGTGGCTAGGGCGCCAGGCACACACACTGGGGCTGGCAGGTTTAAATCCAGCGTGGGCCCGCCAAACAACAATGACAACTACAATTTGAAAAAAAAAAAAATAGCCAGGCATTGTGGCAGACACCTGTAGTCCCAGCTACTTGGGAGGCTGAGGCAAGAGAATTGCTTAAGCTTAAGAGTCTGAGGCTGCTGTGAGCTGTGTTGTTAAGGCAGTCTACTGAGGGTGACAACTTGAGACTCTGTCTCAGAAAAAATAAATTTAGTATTTTTTAAAATAAGTCTATTGAAGGAAAGGAAGACACCTTACTCGCCACATCTGGGTCCCCGCCCGAAGTAGCAGATACATGAGTGGGCCTGAGTGTGGATCAGACTCCACTCTCTGAGCCTTCCCTAACACAATCCAAATTTTGGTAACCAGGTCAGTGACTTTAAAGTCAATAGTCTTGAGAAAAACTCTAGGGAAACCAGATCATTCATTCCTCCTAGCTAAGACCTAGTTTCACATTCTTCCGCCACGTCTGCAACCAGCTGCCCACCAGCCCTTTCTTTTTGCCAGCTCTATAGTCACACCAAGCCCAGCCCTGACCCTGTCCCTTCTCTTGTCACTTGTGGCATCCCTCCATCCTGGGAATAGATGCTACTACAACCACCAAAGATCTCTTGTCCACTCAGCCCTTAGCCTTAGCTAGGGGCATGCCTCATTACAGCACCAGTCATGTTCAAGTTCAAAGTCCCCATTCCTGCATCCTCCCCCAACCCTACCTCCTACTCCCTATACCCAGACCTCTTCAACCCAGCCTCCATCTTCCCCTAGTTCTGGTCCTGAATATGCCTTTTTTTTTTTTTTTCTTTTCACTTAGATATGGTCTCACCAGGCTGCCTCCCTCCTGCAGGAAGCTCTCCCTTGAAAGAAGGTCCCTATCCTACCGCCTGGGTTCCTAACGGGTAGGCCACACACTCAACTCCCCTTTTAGCCTGCACTTGAGATTGCTTTATCAATCACATGCAGTACCATTTCTTGAATGTTGAGGGCAGTAGAGTCCAACGTGGAAGAGAACATGATGAATGCAGACTCTGGAGTTCAAATCTCAGCTCCCCTTATGCTAGTCCTGTCGTCTTATCATGCAACTTACTTAATTTCTCTGTGTCTCCTGTTTCCTCTCTGTAACATTAGCATAATGGTAGTATCTACCTCATGCCCTAGCTGTGAGGACTAAACAAGGTACACGCTCCTGCAGAGGGCACATCAGTTAGCCACTGTAGAGCCCCCGCTATGTATCAGATCCCAGCAAACCAGGCAGCAGGCATTCTCCACTTGAACCCATGAGGGAACTGAAGCCCAGGGCCTGCAGGAGGGATCACTTGAGTTCAGGAGTTCAAGACCAGCCTGAGCAAGAGTGAGAGCCCATTTCTACTAAAAATGAAAAACTGAGGCAAGAGGATCACTTCGGCCCAAGTGTTTGAGGTACATAGCTATGAGCTACAATGCCACAGCACTCCACCCAGGGTGAAAAAGTGAGACTCTGTCTCAGAAAATAAAAAGAGAGAGAGAGAGACAGAGGTGGCTTTAAACCCAGGTTGGATTGCAAGGCTCTTGCTCTTTCTACTGCAGAAAGCTTCCATTCCTTCTCTGTGATCAATATGCCAAATAACTCCACAAAGCTAATAGGCCTTACCATACAGGCTGCCGAGGGCTGTGCTGTCTCTGTCTAGGCCTCCTGCCCAAGCCCATCACACCACAGAAAAAGGGAGAGAGAGAGACTTTGTGATGGGGAATATTCCCACCAACAATCCTTGGACTTTACCCCCAGTTACTGCGTCAGCCATGAGCAAGTTTAGAAGCAAGAATGAAACTATCTATAAAACAGGCTTGCAAATAACTTTCCAGCCCACCTACCACCCAGGAGGTCTGTGAGTGGTCAACTATGAAATTAATACTCAGAGCCACTTGACAAGGCAGCCTGGAAGACTGGGCTGGACAGTTCTGAGACTGGCTTTAAAGGGCCACAGCTTTTCTTGGCTGGTGATTTTTTTTTCTTTTTTTCCTGAGTCCCTTGACCTGACCCCTCCTCCATTCCACCTGGCCCAAGACAGAGGTTCCTTCTCCATCAGGCTGCCTCAGCAGATCTGCTCTCAACCCAGAGGGCATTCCCCAAGCCTGCTTCCACTTCCTCCCACACACTCCAACAGATCAGTGGGACTGTTTCTGGGAAGCCAGACCCAGACTCAACTTTCTGTTCCCAGCTCTCGTGCACACTCTCCTCATACCCTAAATTCACCAGATTCCGAGTATCAAGACTCACAAAAGAAGCCCCTTAAGGGGGCATGAATCCCAGAGCCCCAGTCTACAGCAACTACAAAAATAATAATAATAATAGTAATCTATGAAGAGACCCTGTGACTCAGTCTATCCTCTGCCCCACCCCCACATAGGTCCACTTCAGGGAAATGCAGAGAAAAATCACTTCCCTTGACAATTTTCACCCCCAAGCAACCCTCAGATCCCCTGATTCAACATTTCTGTGACCAAGTCGTCCCGGCAGCGGCTCCCCAGCACCGTCCCTCCAGCCCCCCCAGCACCTCCCTTCCCAAGGACACAGAGGGAAGCGCTAGTAATGTCTTCTTTCCTGTCCCCTGTCCCCTGCCCCCATCCGCTCCCAGTTGCGGCTGCACTTCTGAACCCTCGGGCGCGCATGCAGATGTGATTCTAACTTACCCAAAGAGAAAAAGAGACTGAGCCCCGTGAGACTGAAGGCAGGGCGAGGTAGCCAGGCATCTCTGTGCATTTTCAGAGACTGAGATGTTGGTCTGGTGGGCTATAGGGGACAGCGTGATTTGAGGGGCCGAGGACCACAAGGGAGGAATGATTAGATGCTAAAAAAAAATATGCACAGATATACTTCAAAGACACATACAACATTCAGGAAGCTTTATTTCTATCTCTCTAATATGGCCGGCTTGGATGTAGCTGCTAAAAAGAGAGAGAGGGAGGGAGTGTGTAAGGGAGAGAGAGAGAGAGGAAAGGGGGAATGGAGTAAATACTGTGGTTGGTGGATTTCAAAATGCAGGTGGGAGGGCATTAAAAAAAAAGTCTTTCTGAAAAGAGCAAAATCCCCAGAAATTATTGCCCTCTGAAACAAGAACCAAAGCCAATCTTGCCCTTCTACTACACCTGAAGGATTGTTGGATTTTTGCAATGTATTAGAGGAATCTATTTATTTCAAAGCTACTGTGAGAGGGGAAACTCTATGTCATTAAAGATACTCCCAGAATGGCCAAACGAGCAAACAAACAAAAAAGAATTGTTTTTGTGTTACTGAGTTCAGGGAAGTGAGCTGGGGAGACTTTTAGGAAGTAATGACTTCCTCAAACTGGCATTTCCACTGAAAACAGAACAGGTCAAAGCAGGCTGGTGTAAAAAAAACGCCAAGGAGATCTTACAATCCAACATAATACGATCCGTGGGAGAATACAGTTTCAAACAAATCAACGGGGAAAAAAGACATTTGGGAAAAATTAAATATGGACCAGGCGTTAGATTGAATTAATGAATAATTCTTGATTTTGTGATAAAATATGGTGGTTATGTTCTTTCGCATCTTTATCTGCTACAGATCTAAACTAGGTGCATATAAGTTAAATGATATGATGGCTGGAATTTGCTTTAAAATAGTCAAAGAGCTGGGCGTGGTGCATAGTGGCTTAGGCTTGCAATCCTAGCAGTCTGGGAGGCCGAGGCCAGTGGATTGCCTGAGCTCAGGAGTTAGAGACAAGCCTGAGGAAGAGTGAGACTCTGTCTTTATTTAAAAAAAAAAAAAAACCAGCAGGTCAGTGCCTGTGGCTCAAAGGAGTAGGGCGCTGGCCCCATATGCTGGAGGTGGTGGGTTCAAGCCCAGCCCCGATCAAAACTGCAATAAATAAGTAAATAAATAAAAACAGCAGGGTATTATGGCAGGTGCCTTGTAGTTCCAGCTACGTAGGAGGCTGATTCAAGAGGATCACCTGAGCCCAAGAGTTGTGGTCACAGTGAGCTCTGATACCAAGGTGCTCCCCCCAGGGTGACAGAGTAAGATTCTGTCTCAAAAATAAAAAATAAATAAAATATTCAAGGATGAATAAAAGAAGTAGAAGACTTAGGTGACACCAGGATGGATATGATTGAGCTTTGAAACTAACTTACGATGCCTGTGATGTGTTCATCCTGCAGTTCTCTCTTCTGTTGTGTGTGTTTGAAACTTTTCTTTGTGTAGAAAGATGACAAAAGACACTAATGACACAGTAGGAGAACTTGGGGGTAGAGTACCAAGGTGGCCCTAAAGGAGAAGGTGACCCCACCCTCTAGTTCTCAGGTTGCAAGCACTGGTAACAGACCATTTATCATCACTGAGCATTGACTCCCCACCAAGCACTTTATAGGTGTTATCTCAGTTTACTCTTAGCCTTGGGCTAAGTGATTCTTTTAAATTGCAGATGAGGAAACAGAGACTCTTAGGGCTCAATCTGCCCAAGTTTATACCGGATAGTTAAGGGCAGAGTCAGGATTCAAACCCAGGTCTTCCTGAAACCCTGGGTGTCTCCAACAGTCCACGTTGCTCATTGCAATTGGAGAAGACAAGGAATCCACCCAGTCCACCCTCGGGTTGTTCAGAGAGGCACTGGGAAGAGGAGACAGAGAGTCAGGTGAAGTGTCAGCTTCTGCAATGACATGAAGCTGGTGTGAAGGGGCAGGAACAAAATGAGAGTCCAGCACAGTGCCTGGCTCTGGGGCATGCCTGGATAAATTAGTAATTTTGGAGACAGAATGGGAGAAAGTAGACATCCTGAGGGAAGTGAAATCTAGCTGGGACCTCTGAAGCTGTTCCAGGCTGGAGAGGAGCAGAGGGGACCAGAGCTTCCAGGTAGAGTGACCAGAGGCAGAGGGGTGGATAGTCCAAGAACCCTCTGTGGCCAACCATGCCCAGATCACGCAACTCTGTCCCCAAGTGTCTCTATCCCATTGCCAGAGGTTGGCTCGCTCTGGCTTATCTGGAACAGGGCACACAGGATGGAACTGCAGGGAAGAAAAGTGTCTTTCCACGTTGGCCACGGCCAGGCCCTAGTTGCTACCGCCCTGAGGCCTCAGCTGGCACCCCAGACAGCTGCCAGGTCCCAGTCTGCAGCACAGCCACCCCTGCCGCAGACCCTGTCAGCCTAGCCCTGTTGCCAGAGATTTTTGGTTTGACGTAGCCGGCCTCCTCCTTTTTTCTTAACGCAGCTGCCTGCGAGGCCCAGAAACTGAAGGAAGCTGCCTACCTGTCTCTCCTGCTCTCACATTGGATCCAGAGGCATCTGAGTAAAGAAGTGGATCCAGAAGTTCTGCTTCTATCCAGAATTCAACTAGGTATCCTGACTTAGAACAGGCTTTGTCCTGGAGAACATCTTCCTAAGTAAAGTGTTGCGAGAATGGAAAAGCATGTGTCCAATGTACTCAGTACTAATATGAAGCCAGTAGATAAACAACTACAGGCCCACGGGAGAGAAAAACACAACTACGTTCAAATGGGGGGAAAGGGGAAGGAGGGAGGGAGGTGGTTGCTGTGCTCCCACCTAACGGGCCTAAGGTGGGGGTACATGGAAGGGCTCAGCTGCAACTCAGACTCTACCTAACAACCACAAACAATGTAACCTAGTAGATAGTTACGTTGTATCAATCAAGTAGTTAGTGACCTTGTATCATTCTGAAATTGGTATGTGTGGGGGAGGAACAGCCTTTGTCTAATTCAGCCCTCCAGAACCAAGGGTCAGCAGGAGCCAAATCAAGGCAAGGGGCTCTAGCAGGGTCAGGCAGGGAGAGACAAGGGATGAGGCCCCCCCAACCTCCCCACAACCCACTTGGGCCCCCAGATACCCATTTGCTACAGAAGACTAAGCCTTCCCTAGGAGCCAATAAAAGCCTGGGAAGCAGAAACTCAAAGAGGTGTTTTCCAGAATGAACACACCAGTATCAAAGCTGGGCATTTGGGGCAGGGAAGCACTGTGGTTTTGGCATTTCTGCCCAGTACCATTCATCACTGAAGATCTTATTAGACAACACTCAGTTACCTGGGCTGTTGGGAAAAGCAGCGTTACAAATAGCCCAAAGGAAGGTCATTTCCTTTTGCCTTTGGAATGCCTGGTCGAGGCTATAGAGAGCCTCCATAGTTACATTTGCCTTTTAGAGCTCACTTCTCAAAGTGTGGTCCCCGGACCAGCATCGTGGGTGTCCCAGGTAACACTGGGAGCTCCTGAGAATTGCAGAGGCACAGACTCCACCCTACTCCCAAGGAATTAGAATTTGCATTTTTTTTTTTTTTTTTTTGTAGTTTTTGGCTGGGCCCGGTTTGAACTGCCTGCCACCTCCAGTATATGGGGCCGGTGTCCTACTCCTTTGAGCCACAGGTGCCACCCAGAATTTGCATTCTTAACAAGATCTCCAGGTGATTCTTGAGCAATCAAAGTATGCCAGTATTAAAAGGTTTTGCAGGGCGGCACCTGTGGCTCAGTGAGTAGGGCGCTGGTGCCATATGCCAAGGGTGGCGGGTTCAAACCTGGCCCCGCCGAACTGCAACCAAAAAATAGCTGAGCACTGTGGCAGGCACCTGTAGTCCCAGCTACTTGGGAGGCTGAGGCAAGAGAATTGCCCAAGCCCAGGAGTTGGCGGTTGCTGTGAGCTGTGACACCACGGCACTCAACCAAGGGCGATAAAGTGAGACTCTGTCTCTACAAAAAAAAAAAACGGTTTTGCATACTGTGAGCAAGGGGCAACAATAAGCCAGATTCAGGGACTCAGGAGAATGGTAAGGAGGAACAAGCCTCAGGCAGCCAGCAGAGCACACAGCCCGCTCACGGGTTGCCAGGCAGAGATCCGTGTCACTCACCTCTCTGCTCTGCCTCATAGCCTTTGGAAGCCATTCCATACCAGGCAAAGTTTCTCAGATCTCAGGTACAACTTGACATCTCTGTCTGTGCCTTGAAGTTTCCTCTCCTAGGAATGCCCTTCCTATCTGGCCTGCCAGCAAGCTTATGACCTTTCTTTAAAAGTCTGCTCCAGGCCAGGTACAGTGGCTCACACCTGTAATCCTAACACTCTGGGAGGACAAGGTGGGAAGACGGCTTGAGCTCAGGAATTGGAGACCAGCCTGAGCAAGAATAACACCCCATATCTACTGAAAATAGAAAAAAAGTGGCTGGGCATTGTGGCAGGCACCTGTGGTCTCAGCTACTTGGGAGGCTGAAGCAAGAGGATCTCTTTTTTTTTTTTTTTTTT
>NW_003852503.1:6349083-6376987 GCF_000181295.1 Otolemur garnettii | reverse complement strand
CCAGTTTTTGGCTGGGGCTGGGTTTGAACCCACCGCCTCCAGCATATGGGGCTGGCACCCTACTCCTTTGACCCACAGGCGCCACCCCCCAAATCACTGACTTTTGATCTTCTAAACACCTCTTCTCTCTGTGCTCTGTAGCCCTGGGTACTGTCACTCTTTATCAATCAAGTCTCTCATTTGACAAACTCAAATATCTGTTTTACGACCTCCTACATGCTAGACAGTAGGCTAGAAACGGGAAACCCAGAAACTAATGAGATACAGCTACCTCTTTGAGAGCTCGTTCTGGGTAGGGAGATAAGTGTGTAAACTCCCAAAACAGCAGGATGAGCACAATCCCATCTGCTGGATGTATGGGAGTGAAGTTACACCCAATATTGCTTGGGCCTCTGTGCTAACAGAGTCAGAGTACTGTCATTATTTACACACCAGACCTCCCCAACTAGACTGTAACTCTCTAAGGACAGTGATTGTGTCTTATTCTTCTGAGCATGTGCTGGATCTCCTTTGGTGCCGAGCAGATGAGGCTGAGGGAATGTTTATTTCATATCCAGGGAAAGGGCAGAGATCCCATCAGCCTGAACTTCCCCAGCAAAGGTGTAGGATTGGGACAGGGAGCCTGGTCCAGCAGCTTCCCATGCATACTATTCCACTCCACTCCCTGGGAATTTCATTCAGGAAAGGATTGACCCACACGGGGTCAGATGCTGCAAAGGTTACAGAAAAGGCCTAAGAGCTTCAGATCTCTAAGAAAAAATAAAGATGGTACTTATAAACTAATTAGAAGACAATGGAAGATAAAATCTGATCAAGTGTAGAGACATCTAGGAAGATGTGAGAAATAGGAGATGGCCCAAGAGGGACCCAAGCAGGGCCTTGAAGGAATTTTGATTTGGGCAGATAAGAAAGGAAAGGGCATTCTGGGCAAGAATGCACCAAGAGCAAAGTCTCTGGGGCAGAAAAGACAAAAAATATGCAAGGAGTGGAGGGTTCTTGTCATGAAAAAAAAAATGGAGGTAGGGATGGGAAGACAAGATGTCACCAGCACACAGAAGGCCACAAACATCCCCAGCAATCAGACAGCTGCCTTTGAAAGTTGTCGGACAAGTATTGCTCTCACCATCTGTAAAAGAGGAAAGGGCTCAGCTTTCTGAGAAAATTTCAAGTTCCCTTATTCTTATATGAAGATAAGATACTTTGGGAGTTAGGTTTTACAGAAGTGGTAATGGATTGCCTGACCTCCTTTGAAGAAGACTAGACCACATCTGCAAACCAGCTGGCCAGAACAGAAAGTCAGTGGTCTGGGAAACTTTGTTTATGCTTAGCAAGAGGGTAACTGGTCCGGGTTTAAATAAAACTTGTAACCTAAGGCTCTTCAGCTCTAAGAAACTGAGCTAATTCAGTTGTAGCTTGACCCCCTCCAACCATACACACACACACCCCTAGTGTTTTATGAAAGAAAATTGTCAATTACCAGCATAAACATATGAGCATACTGACTAGTTAAGAGGAAGAAAAATGAAGTGGCAAGATTAAAGCACTGGCAGATGGCTGCAGCCTCTTACAGGCAGCTCATCTTCTACTGGTTACTAGTGGACAGGCTGAACTGTTTTCAATTCTATTTTTTATTTTTTGAAATACTCTGTCAACCTCAGTAGAGTGCTGTTGCATCATAGCTCACAGCAACCTCAAACTCTTGGGCTCAAGAGATCCTCTTGCCTTGGCCTCCCGAGTAGCTGGGACTACAGGCACCCGCCACCACACCCAGCTAGTTTTTCCATTTTTAATAGAGATGGTCTTGCTCTTGCTCAGAAAGTCTCACACTACTGAGCTCAAGCAATCCACCTGCCTTGGCCTCTCAGAGTGCAAGGAGGACAGGTGTGAGTCACTATGCCCAGCTGTTTTCAACTTTAATAACCAAATTCTGAAACTATTAGATTCTTCAGGGTTCCTGAGTGGCCCCACTCCCTCCACCCAAGGGACCACTTTCTGTTGGCAAAGGCCTGCATACTTTTGGAAACCTTCAAATATGGGAATATCTGGTATTCTAGAGACTGAAAATACAGCAAATGTAAGTAACAAAACTGATTGCTAAAGGACCTACCACATGAATCTCCAGTACCTTTCTTGCCCTTCAGAATGTCTCCCCTCAGAGCTCTACAAAGCCCTTGTCTAAGCTCAGCTTCCTCACTCTCTCTGTTTCTGGATGAGAAGAAGGACTTAGGTATTGTAGTCAAGGCCTTCTTGCCCACAGAAATCAAAATTAACAAGAGATGGACTGAATCACCCATACTGCTTAATTATGCTATTAAGATTGAATAGCATGAACTGGTTAGCATTAAACACAAGATAAAAGAGCCAGTTCCAGAGTGGCAGTGCTAAGAGCTGGGAAGATAGGCCAGGTGTGGTGGCTTATGCCTGTAATCCTAGCACTCTGGGAGGCTGGAGCGGGTGGATGGCTTGAGCTCAGGAGTTCCAGACCAGCCTGAGCAAGAGTGAGAAGAGTGTGAGAGGGCAAGCACATCTTTTTCATGGGTCCCTACAGGGCTGTTTTGCTTTTAGCCAAAACTAGTGATTTGACAGCTACCCACTTTCACCCTCAACCCTGACTTCACGCCCTGTGTACAACAGGAAGGTTTGTGGGGTAGGGTTGGAGTAGAGAGGTAGACTTCCTCTTCTTCCTCTGCAGTCACAGCTGCTGAGCCCGAAATGGGAACTCAAGGCTCGGCACCTATGGCTCAAGTGGCTAAGGCGCCAGCCACATATACCTAAGGTGGCGGGTTCGAATCCAGCTCAGGCCTGTCAAACAACAATGACAGCAGCAACCAAAAAATAGCCGAGCGTTGTGGCGGGTTTCTGTGGTCCCAGCTACTTGGGAGGCTGAGGCAGGAGACTCGCTTGAGCCCAGGAGTTGGAGGTTGCTGTGAGCTGTGATGCCATGGCACTCTACCCAAGGGGACAGCTTGAGGCTCTGTCTCAAAAAAAAAAAAAAAAAAGAATGGGAACCCAATGCTGAATGAATCAAATTCAAATCTGGGTTTACCTACATTTCCGGAATCAGTGTCCTCTGAGGATCATGTGGATAAGCTCCAGCCCATCCTCTAGCTCTCATCCCAATTGTTTTCTTAGGCCCATAACAGCAGATGTGAAATCACCATCCATCCACTTAACTCTGTATCCTGTAGGCATCTAACGTGTATGTTTGAGGAAGTTGAAAGGTAATGCCCTTATTCCAGGAAAGAAGGTTGCTTAATAGCACAGACATGAAACCACTTCCTCTCCATGACCACTTAGGATGGGACAGAGTCTTCCTCCCCCTCTACTGATCGCACCCAAGTGTGTCCTGGTGTGCTTAGGATATTTATTGCCTTTAAGACTCATATGGGGAATCACTGACATACTCCTCATGTGGAGCTAACAGGTGAGCAGCAAACACATAATGAGTCTTATCCATGGCTCAACCAGAAGAGTTGGCAACCGAGAAAGAGTTCATACAGAGTGTGTTATCAGAGGTTCCTCCTGTTTGGAGGGCTAAGGGGATTGTTCAAAAATGAAGGCCCACTTGAGGCTGGCGAAGAAATTGGAGAACCAGAAAGGACCTGTTTCTGTGGCCTGGAATGGCTCAGTGGGAAGAAAGGGATGCAGGGAGTGTGAAAGAGCCGTGGTGGACGAGAGAGGAGGCTGCCGCTGGTCCCGGCTGATCCTTTGGAGGCTAGAAGTCATTTAGAACCAAAGGATTTCTAAGACCACTGTCAAATCTTAAAGTAGTAACCAAAAGTACAGGAACCTCACGGGTCAGACCAAGAACTAAATCAGTGGCTGTCCACTTTAGCAACCCATGAAGACTTTTGAAAAAGACGGATGCCTAACCTCCACCTAGAAATTCAGAATCAGGAGGCCTGTGCTGAGGCCCGGCAAGGAGCCACTCATGAAGCCAGCCCCCAGCAGGAATGAAGGAACAGTGGGTTAAATCCCAGAGCTGCAGTCACACCCCACTTCCAACACATCCACCCTCCAGACCCCAAACCAGCCCCCAGTGGGTCGAGTCACCACACTGCTTTCCTCCAGAACTTCCTGACTATAAATCCCCCACCGAGACTCCATTTACCTCTCAGTCACAGCATAAAAATGGGACGATTTCCTCAAACCATATTTATTTAGAGATAATATACCAGAGGAATTGCTTGGATTGTTTTTTATCTCTGTGATTCTTCCCAGTCACTCATCCACAAAGGACACCAGCCCCAGGAAGGGTCGGATCTGAAGGGTGGGATCTGACGGATTGCGTGAGGCCGCTGTGGCAGCTGAGCCGGGTTACCCAGGGCTAGTGTCCCATCTGTGCTCCCCCTCCCGTCATCAGGGCCTGTTCCTCCAGCGCTGTCCAGCCTTCCCTCCAGGCTCCAAACTCTCCATCTTCAGCCTTTTGACCAAGCAAGGAGACAGGAGGACAGCTGAGAGGGCAGAGAGTCAAGTAACTGTGAGAGCAGCTCAGGACACAGGGAGGAGAGAGTCTGTTCCTGCTGTGATGAACGCAGCTCTCCTCTCTTCTCAAAATGCTTTCTCTGTTCTTGGCATTCCCCCAACTGACTGATTTTCAAGTGGCTTGTTCGGAGAAGGCCAAACTGGGTTCTGTGGGGAAAGAGAAGAAAGAAACTTAGAAGACGTAGTCCAGTAGGGCAGCGCCTGTGGCTCAGTGGATAGGGTGCCGGCCCCATATACCAAGGGTGGGGGGTTCGAACCTGGCCCCAGCCAAACTGCAACAAAAAAATAGCTGGGCATTGTGGCAGGCACCTATGGTCCCAGCTACTCAGGAGGAAAGAGAATCGCCTAAGCCCAGGAGTTGGAGGTTGCTGTGAGCTGTGACACCCCAGCACTCTACCGAAGGTGATAAAGTAAGACTCTGTCTCAAAAAAAATTTTTTTTAATTAAAAATAGAAGTAGTCTAGTAATAATAGCAGTACCATCCACTGAGCTCTTCTTACCAGCCTGGCCCAGTTCTGAATTTCACATACACGATCTCATTGGCTCCTCAACCACCCATGAGGCAGGTGTTATCACTCCCATTTTAAGTAGTAAGGATAAAGAAACTGAGGCTCAGAGAGGCTAAGACCATCCACCTGCTAGGTCACAGACTTGGGATTTGGACCCAGGTCTGCCCAACTCCAAAGCTTGTGATCTTTTTTTTTTAAACTATACTAAAAATGTGTTCTAGCTATGCGTATCTGGGATCTGTGGATCCATAAATCATGGTGTATCCACATTCATACAGTGAAATCCTATGCAGTGACTAAAAATGAGTCTTCCCAAGTTTTCAATGCTCAATGGAGGTGCCTAAGTAGAAAAAAAAGTGCTGTATACATGATATGCCCAGCTAAAAGAAGGTGATTAATCTGTATGTACTGATACGGGCCCATCTTCAAGACAGGTGATGTCGTAGATTTTCATAGTCACCAGGTTTGCGGAACAGAATTATAATTTTACTGTTTTCATCACTTCCTGGATTTCTGAGTTTTATTTCCCATCATCCCTCGCGAAGGAGAACATAACCTAGTCACGTCCAAGGAGACGCCATCAACAGCAGCGCCAACACTTGTGATCTTAACCACCGTGTGTACAGCCTCAGAAAAGAGAAACAGCCTGGGGTTCTCACTACAGGTATGTAAATCAATCAGACCAGCAACAAAAATAGATTGAAGGTGCTTTGTTACCCCTGTGCCCTAGCAGAGAACACCTCTGTGCCTGCAGTCCTGAATCCTCCCCTGGGTTTATTTAACTTGGCACATGGTGTTTCAAAATAATCTTGCTGGCCCCCGAAGGCCTTTGAGATTGTGGCTGGGCCTCTCACCACCCTCTGTTGGATCCGGTGCAAGAAGATAGCGATGCTGCTTTCCAGAGTCTAAACCGCAAGCACCTGGCACTGAACCTGGGAAAGGGAGCTGTGAAGACAATTGTCACTCCTATGTCATAGCCACCTCCGAGAGTTTCTGCAAACAGTGTCACACTAAGCAGTAGCCACAAGGCAGCTGTATCAGCAGAACTCTACAAGCCAGACTGAGGCTCACGTAGCAGGTGACTGCCCTGTCACATGGCAATAAGGAGACGGGGTGCAGTGGGGGGAATGACTATTCAGCTGCAACTTCAGAGAGGAGCTCATGTCTCACTTGGTGGATCCAGGCCAGGTCTCCCAGCTCACATTTCCCTGGCAGACCTTCCTCAGCTGCAATCAGCTAGGAGTCATGTGTCCTCTCTGCTGGTGTGACAGGAACAAACACAGCCCATCATTCCACAAGTAGAGGAGGCAGCTTTCCTGAACCCAGCAGAACACTGCTCCTTAATGGGCCGGGTGCCTATAATTAGTCAACAAATAGCAGTGAGCTCACTGCCAGCTCCTTTTGTCCCTACCCCTACTCCCTGCACAGCGAGGTGCCTTTTCTAGGTCCTGCACTTCCCTGGGGAGCTACAGAAGTCAGACCAGAGCGAAAGTAGGAACCAGACTCCATATTAACGTATGAAACCCACCACGCAGCCTGCCTGGCAGTCAGGTTATGTGAAGATATAAAAAGCCAGAGTTTCAGGCTGGGCACGGTGGTGCACACCTATGATCCTGCGCTCTGGGAAGCTGAGGTCAGAGGCCCCTTTGAGCTCAGGAGTTCAAGACCGGCCTGAGCAAGAGCAAGACCCCATCTCTACTAAAAATAGAATAATTAAAAATAAATAAATAAAATACAAATGGAATAATTAGCTGGGCGTCATGGTGCATACCTGTAGTCCCAGCTATTCAGGAGGTTAAGGCAGGCTGATTGCCTAAGCCCAGGAGTGAGTTTGCAGTGAGCTATGATGACACCACTGCACTGTACCAGAGGTCTCAAAAAGGAAAAAAAAGTCACAGGTTCTATAAAAATTTAAGCATTGGAAGGAACCTTACTTTGACATTTTTTTGGAGACAGAGTCTCATTTTGTTGCCCTCAATAGAGTGCTATGGTGTCACAGCTCACAGCAACCTCAAACTCTGGGCTTAAGCAATTCTCTTGCCTCAGCCTCTCAAGTAGCTGGGACTACAGGTGCGCACCACAATGCCCGGCTATTTTGTTGTTGTTGTTGCAGTTGTCATTGTTGTTTAGCAGGCCCTGGCTGGGCTCGAACCTGCCAGTTTCAGTGTATGTGGCTGGTGCCCTACTCACTGAGCTATGGGTGCTGAGCCTTACTTTGACCTTTTGAGAGAAGGGAAAACGATCCCTTGCAACACAATGTTGGCCTCAGGATTTACCTGAACTCTCTTCACTCGGTTTTGTTTAATCAGGACTGAACAGGACTAAACTGGTGAAGTAAAGGCGTTCCCCCTCCCCATGGGGAAGGCTGCTCTTCACCCCTTCTCACCGCTAAAATCAATGACCTCTATTGGTGACCTTTAATCCTCGAGATTGGTATGAAGGCAACAAGTGTGACGGTACTTAGCAAGCCTCAATTTTTCACACTTTCCCACTACTTAGAAAAATCTCTGCCCACAGCAACCTGGCCAGGCAGCCTGGCCACAACCACCACCCACAAGCTTGCTGTACCCTTCTAGCCCCTCCTCCCACCTCTAGACCCCTAGCTGGCCACGATCGTCCTCACCATGGTCATGTAGATGGCCTCTGATTTTCCACTTGGTTCTTCTCCCTCAGTCGTCTCTTGTGTACTTATTGAGGTATAAATGTGCTTCTACAGGGGAGAAAAAAATAGTACAAAAGTTCCGAAAAATCAGGTGACTCTTATACACCAGAGAAAAGGCTCTTATTTTCTGGGCATCAGCCACCAAACTGGTGGGGTTCAAAGGGTTACTGATAGCTACAGGATTATCATCCATAATGATAATTCGGTCTTCAGTCTTCTTGAAAATGAACTGTCAGCAAAGAGCAGTATTTCAAGAACCAAACTGTCGCTTCCAAAGCCAAAGATCTTTGTTTAGATGGGTGTTCAGGTAACAGCAGGAAGTCTTTATCTTGCTAAATTACTTGTATTCTGTGGTTATTTCCTTCTAATTAGAGTCATGGCAGGAGGGCATTAATCAGCAGCTAATTGTCATCATCCCCTTCAGAGGGGTAACATGTCCGGGCCAGCCCTCTCTGAAGCTGGCATCCCTGAGGTCGGTGGCACTTTGATTCATAGTCCTGTCACTCTTTGGGAAAGCATTATTCGGTGGCAAATACTTGGGTTTCTAGAGGGCCCCCAGGCCGTATTGGGAGAAAACCCTGCTCTTTTCCAGCCCAAAAGATAGAAAGGGAAATATTCACAGAGGACTTTTTAAACATTAAAAAAAAAAAAGAGAGAGAAGAGGACTTACAGGAAATTAATTCATTTCTCAGTCACTAATACCAAAATCCCTGAATATTTAATCTTACCCATTGACTTCTTAACCCCAGAATGTATCAGAACTCTTAGTTATATTTACACAGCGCCTCGTAGATTACAAAGCATTTGCATATCACCATTTCATTGAGCCTTACAACAACCCTATGAGCCAGGCTGGCCAAATGTGCTTGTCCTTACCCTCATTTTGTGGGGGAGGCACAGGGAGTTGGCAGAGTTTTCTGACTCCAAGTCCAGGGTTCTTTCCTAGCCCACGGCCAGGATCTACTGCCCTGGGCTGATCCGACCAACCGGTTCCCACCCTCTCCATTCCTCAGAGGCTCTTATTCCAGTGATGAATGTTTCCTGCTTCCCTGCTCTATGGCAGGCACAGGCCTATAAGCTGAGACGTGATAATGAAAGCACAGTTCCTGGGGGAACTGTAACAACCCAGGCCCACCTCGACTTAGTGTCTCATGTTGGAGCGTGTGTCCACCTCCCCAGCTAGGACCCAGCAGTAAGATGGAAAGTTCTTCTCTCACCTCTGGATCAGCCTTCTTTGTGTTCTCCAGGCTCTTCACCAAGGCTGTATGATCCACTGATCTGCAAGGCATGAACAGTATATGGAATTAGCCAGTCGGCTCTGTTCATTCGCGGGTACCTACATGAGACCCTACCTGGCTTTGTGAAGAGTGGAACTACAGAGAAGGAACTATTTTCACCAGATTCCTATAGCCAGTGGCACCTGGCTCACCCTGAAACTTTAGAAGTGCATTTCTTCTAATAAAGAACAAAGAGTCCATTGATAGTTTGGTTTTTTTTTTCCATTGATAGTTTAGCCTGAAAAATAGCTTCAACTTCTCTGTTACTACTCTCATAACTTTCTGTCCATAAAGGAAGACATGGGTTTGAGAGAATGAGTAGAGACAGCATTTGAGGACGAGGGAGATACAGCCACACCAGCAGGGGGCAGCAGAGGCTCAGCAGGATGCCAGTCTTGGCCTTTCCTGGGGGCGGGACAGAATTATCCCCACAACCCCCAATCCCCAACCCTCCTCCACCAAGCTGGGAGCTCCAGCCCCTGCTTTCTACATTTGCTTCTAGAAATACATGCTTTCCCATTTTGGCCTAAGGCAAAGCGTGTAGAGGAGAGGAGGGAAAGGCTTTCTTCCCCCTATTTTCTGATTATAAAGTTGTATATTCTTTCTGTAAAATCCAAAGAACACAGAAATGTTGGAAGTTGCAGCTCCCAGTAGAGGCCTGACTTCATGAGATCTACATTCTCCTTTGTCTCAAATACCACACCCCCAGTAGTATTTTAGAATTATCCTTCCAAACCTCTCTCAATGCAAGCATAACTTACATAAAATATATTTAATGTCCATATTCCTGAACTGAGCATTATATTATTTTTTCTTCTGTAAAAATGACATCATACTATATCTTCTATATTATTATCCCTTGGCTGTCTTTCCATGTCATTCTACGTGAGGTTGTGCAGTGCTTCATTGAGAGAAATACCGATTCACTGAATCACTACCTTTCTGACAGGCACTGACGATGATTCCAATTTTCAATTATAAGCAATGCTGCAGTGACCATGTTTATCCACAAATCTCAGAATATACACCTGATTATTTATTTAGAATAAACTACTAGACATGGAAATGCTGCCCTTTCTTTTGAGGGAAACTGAGGCCCAGAGAGGGGAAGTAAGCTAATCATGGAACCCAAGTTTTCTAGCTCTCCATTCAGTGATCTCAGGATGACCAGAGCAAAGGCTCTCTACAGAGGCCAATCATGTTCAAAACCAAATCAGAGGCTCGGCACCTGTGGCTCAAGTGGCTAAGGTGCCAGCCACATACACCTAAGGTGGTGGGTTCGAATCCCCAGCCCGGGCCTGCCAAACAACAATGATAGCTGCAACCAAAAAAAATGGCCAGGCGTAGTGGCGGGCGCCTGTGGTCCCAGCTACTTGGGAGGCTGAGGCAGGAGACTCGCTTGAGCCCAGGAGTTGGAGGTTGCTGTGATGCCATGGCACTCTACCCAGGGGGATAGCTTGAGGCTCCGTCTCAAAAAAAAAAAACAAATCAGAGAGCCCTGGGGAGCAGAGCACAAACCTAGCAAGCACAGGGCTTTCTGTCTAATCCACGTTCCACGAGGAAAAGACACTCAAAAGTCAACATCATTTCATAGATTTCTTTTCCCGTGGACACATTTCAACAAGAGGGTCAATCTTGGGTTAATGAAGGACATGGATCTACAACAACCAGTGAAATACTAGTGTCCACGTCAGCGCATCTGGGTGTCTACAAAACCCTGGGAGAACTACTGATGAAATTCAGGCCTTTAAAAACATATTTCATCAATAATTCATTTGGAACCTAAAGGCATCCATTGCAAACAGCCTCTCCTAATTAGAATGTGGTGCTTTAAATTAGTGGTCCCCAACCTTTTTGATACCAGGGACCAGTTTCATAGAAGATAATTTTTCCCCAGATGGTGGAGGGTGTGGAGAGGGTGGATCTGATGGGAGGCAGCACTCAGGTGGGGATGCCTGTAATGGGGAGCAGCTATAAATACAGATGAAGCTGCCTTTCTTCCTCCACTGCTCACCTCCTGCTATGGTCTCCTAACAGGCCACAAACTAGTACCAGCCCAGGGCCCAGAGGTTAGGGACTGCAGCTTTAAATAAAACCAATGGCAACCCTCAAGATCTTAGCTTCTATATGAAACATACAGTGTGGATAAATCGTTTCTCTCAGGCCCTGAATGGTACCATGATAGTTCTTGCATAAGATTTATACTCTTAAGTATGCTCTACTTGGAGTCTCATGTGTAAGAGTGTTTGTAATATTTGCATAACACCAAAATGAATGAAGCTGGTGTAGGAATGTCCAAGTATTTTCAGGGTCACAGTGAGCAAAGGAGTTGGGGTTATTATACAACGACATCTAACGTGACAACCACAGATGATTCCATTTAAAAATCATCCTCCTCAAAACCAAAATCCTCCTTCGGTCAGGATGGCACAGTGAAGACCCTATCACTCTCTTCCACTTAGGGTTAGGGCGGTCCTGTATCCCCAGCCTCCAAACCCAAGGGGTAAGGGCAGCCTTGTACCTCTTATTCCCACAGGTCTTCTTCACGATCAGTATCAGAACGGGGAGCAGCACGATGGTGGCACAGACAATCCCCACAATGATCACCAGCTCATAACCGCCTAGGATCACAGGTCCAAGGGCTGCTGGGGTCACCAATACTTGGAAAAGGAGAAAAGCAACAAGAGGGTCTCAAGACTCCAGAAAAGAGCTAAGAGCCCCATCGGTTCTCTAGCAAGGAACAACAGCCAGGTCAGGAGGCAGAGGGAGAAGGCCTGACTCCATCTCAGATCGGGACCGTGGGGACACTGTCTCCCTTAGTTTAAGAACCTAAAGTCTGAATCCCTTCCTTACCCCTAATATGCAGCTGAAGGTGGGTGGGAGAAGAGTCTAGCTACTCCATCTAGACCGGCAGCTCCTTTCACATCACCAATTCTATTTTAAAATTTGGTTTACCAAATGACCTAGAAATAATAGGCATTTTAGAGGCTGCTGATCTTTTGATGGATGAGTGATGGTTTTCAAAAGAATACATATTACAACACTCAGCCCCACCGTGGTGACACCAAGTAAGGTCCTCAGAGGCATTTCTGCCCATACGATACCCTTCACTCTTCAATTCACTCTAAAGATGTGTGTGTGTGTGTGTGTGTGTGTGTGTGTAGATATATATATATATATCAAACAGTTCCTCAGTGGCAGATGGCACTAGGCACAGAGGATTCAAAGATGAATGCTACATGCTCCAAGTAGGGAGACGAACATGTAAACTAAAAACCACCATCTGTAGGGGACCCCCAGAGCAGCACAGAAAAAAGGGTGCCCAATTCTATGTGGAGCAGAAGAAAATCTGCCAGCAGAGGTTTTAAAGTTTAACCTGAATGTGAAAGGCACACCAGTTTTGGGGGGCAGACAGTGTGGGGCAGGACAGAGAGGATGTGGTGCACAAGATCTGGAGGCCTGTGAGGGCGGCTGGTGCCTTCGGGAACTAGAAATAGTTTAGTGGGTCTGACACAAAGTTTGCATCTGTGGGCACGGTGGCGAATTAGTCAGAAAAGATGATAGGATCCAAGTCAGGAAGGACCTTGATTATCTCAAGAAAGAATCTGGCTGTTTTGGGGGAGGCAAGGGAAAAACCATTGAAAGATTAGAAGCCAAGGAATAGAAAGTTCTGGTTTGTGATTTAGAAAGAGGGCACCAGGAGCCATGACAAACAGCGTGAAAAACAAGGGGAGGTGGCTGAGAAGGAAAGCAGAGATTAGTTAGAGACCTGCGGTCCAAGACAGAGGCGAAGATAACCAGAACTGAGCCAGGACCAACAGACGGGAAGGAAGACAGCTTCCAGAGTGAGCAGCAGAAATGAGGCGCTTGGTGATGGTCAGGTTAGGGGTCATCAGAGGGAAGGGAAGAATCAAATCCACCGCAGGCATCCAGGTAGACAGCTGTGTACAGTTGTGCATTAACTGAGCCTGGGGAGAGGTGAGTAGGGATAGGTTTGGCCACAGTATATTTAAAGGATTTATAAAAAAATTGGGTGGAGTTCACACACACACATAACTGTGCCAACACAGAATGTATGTACGGTGTCCACTACCACTAAGGTGAACAAGGCTGCGGGATGGTGCTCAGAGTGGCATTCGTAGTCTGGGCCAGTACAGAGGTAGAAGGAGGGACTAGAATGTAGCACACTGAGGAGTTAAGGGAGAGAGACTGTAAGACACCATGCACGGCCCTCTAGTGAGCTATTTGGCTATGCTGAGAAATAAAGACCTAATTGATTATGATGATTGTACCACTATAGATATACTAAAAACCACTGAGTTATACATCTTAAGTGGATAAATTATATATGGTATATGAATTTTAAAAGTATATGAATTGTATCTCAGGCAAGCTGTTTTAATAAAAAGAAAGGCACTCTGGGAGGCCAAGGCAGGTGGATTGCTCGAGCTCAGGAGTTCAAGACCAGCTTGAGCAAGAGTGAGAACCTATCTCTAAAAATAGCCAGGCACTGTGGTGAGGGCCTGCAGTCCCAGCTACTTGGGAGGCTGAGGCAAGAGAATCGCTTGAGCTCAAGAGTTTGAGGTTGCTGTGAGCTATGATGCCACAGCACTCTATCGAGAGTGATAAAGTGAGATTGTCTCAAAAAAAAACAAAAAGAAAAAGAGAGAGAAATATGGGAGGAAAGCTGATGTAAATAAGGACATAGGTAAGAGGAAGAATTGGGCAATTTTTTTTTTTTTTTTTTTTTTTTTTTTTTGCAGTTTTTGGCCAGGGCTGGGTTTGAACCCACTGCCTCCGGTATATAGGGCCAGCACCCTACTCCTTTGAGCCACAGGCACTGCCCTGAACTGGGCAAATTTTTGTATGCTGAAGCCAACAAAAAGTGAGACTGTGGCCATGTGAGGAGATTCCTCAGCACAGGGGGCCAGATAAGCCCAGAGCTGAAGGGACAGAGGTAAGAATGGGGGAGAGGTGGATATATTTGTGGGTAGAGCCTCTATAATGACTTGCATTTTCTCTATGAAGGGAAGGAAAGACTCCTGAGAGTGAAGCATAGAAATAAGAAAACCACCTGTCCTGCTTCCCTGTTACTAAGGAGAGGGTGTCCCCAGAGACCTAAGTCGTTGGCCTGAGTACCAAGGTATGTTCCATCCTCAGCCCCATCTCCCCAACCCCCAGGCGACTGCAGCCAGCCCCTTAAGGCCCTATTAGAAGCAAAGTCCACAGGCCACATCCTGTCTGCTAACTGGGTTGTGGTTTGACTTTAACCCCTTACTCACCAACCTCTCTCCATCAACACAATTAAGTCTTTATTCTCCCACAGGCTAGAGACCCTGATGCACAGTTTCCAGAACCTTTGACCAAAAGACCCCCCCCCCATTTTTGGTTCTGGTGCCTTCCTGTTTTGTCTCTGTTCCTTGCTGTCTCTCACCTTCTGGGGACCATTCTCCCTCCCACTACAGAGCACACAGCATCTCCCTTAAAGCCAAGTAAAATGACTTTGGACGTCCATTCTAGTCCATCCCTGAGTTCCCGTATCTTTACGCCAGTTGACGACACTGCCGTAAGTGGGGCTGGCAGAAGGCTGCTGTTCCCTAAATATTAGCTCTGTTTGCCTCAGCCTAGCACCGGGGCTGGAGCCGGAATGAGGCAGGCAGGGCACCGATAGAGCCAAACTGTAACAGGCATTGCAAAGCTCTGGCTTGTGCAAATACAGGGTCAGCACCTGAGGGAGGCCCCTTCCATTCTGCCCCTCCAGCCCCTGCTAGTCCCGGCCCCACTAACCAGCGAGGAGATCCCTTAGCCCTCCCTACCCAAGTGTAGATACCTTGAGGCTCTTCCTGGATCACATGCAGCACAACAGTTTTCTTAAACACCAGGCTCCCCAGGTGGATATGGCAGGTGTATAATCCTCTGTCAGACTCCTTCACTTCTTGAAGCATGATGGAACCATCATTGTGGGAAATGTCCCCCACCAGGTTTACACGGCTCTGGAAGCGGCCTTGGTTCTGGAACTTTCCCCGGTTCTGGGGGTACCCCACAGGTATCTTGAGTTTGGAGTGATAGCGTAGCACTAGCTCCTCCTAGAAGGAAAAGACAAAAGGTATGAGATTGTGATGACTTGGGGGGCGGGGCAGAGTACAGGGAAGAGGGTGGCAATCTCAGGATGCCCAGGCCCTGCCCTGTGAAAGAAGGAAAGGCATTACCAGGAAGCATTAGATGGCTGGACGAAGTGGCTTTTTCCTGTAATCCTAGCATTCTGGGAGGCCGAGGCAAGTGGATTGCCTGAACTCAAAAAGGAGTTTGAGATCAGCCTGGAAAGAGCAAGAGCCTGTCTCTACTGAAAATAAGAAAACTAGCCAGGCATTGTGGCAGACACCTGTAGTCCCAGCTACTCGGGAGGCTGAAGCAAGAGGAGTGCTTGAGGCCAAAAGTTTGAGATTGCTGTGAGCTATGACACCACACGACTCTACTGAGGGAGACGAAATGAGACTCTCAAAAAAAATTAGCTGACACAGAGTCGTGATACACACGTGTATGTGTGCATGGTGCTTAAAAGGACATCACCAAACCAAGAACAATATTCTCATCTGAAGAGAGGAATGAGAAAGGTGAGAATGAGGGACTTTCACTTTTTGCACTTCTCCAATGAATAAAGAAAAGTCCACCTTGTACATTGTGTGACATTTCCACGTGGATTTGCACAGGCATCTGAAGGGTGTCTAAAACTGAACTCCTCATTTTTCTCCCAAACCAGTTCCTTCCAGTCCATCCCATTTTGGAAAATGGCAATGCCTTCTTCCAGATGCTCAGGCTAAAAACCGTGGAGTCATCTCAATTCCTCCCAATCTTGAACGAATTACATCTAACCCTCAGCAAATCCCCTCACCTCTCTCTACCTTTAAAATGTGTTCCAAATCTGGCCACTCTCCCTCCTCCACTGTTAGCTTTCTGGTCCAAGCTACCCCATCTCCCACCTGGATTCCTGCAACAGCTTCCATACTTGGCTCCCCTGCGTTCTCTCTACTAAAATCTGCTCTCATCTGATGAGCCTTTAAAAATGTAGCTTAAATCATGTTACCCCTTGCTCAAAACCCTTCCGTCCATCCCCCCACTTCTACTAAAACTACAAGGCCCTGCACAATCGCTCCCCCCAATCTCCTTTTCCTCTCTGACTCCATCTTATCTTCTATTCTTTTCTCACAACTTGGGTTACTTCACTCCAACCACACCAACCTCCTTGCTGCTCTGTAAATACTGGCCTCAGGACCTTTGCACTTGCTATGCCCTATGATTGGAACACTCTCCCCTTCAGACATACACACCCCCAACCTCCTTTAACCTCTGATCAAATTACCTTCTCGGTGAGGCCTCCCCCACCACCTCTATTAAATAACAACCAGAAAGCCCTGCTTTATTGTTCTCCATAGCTCTCACTATTACCTGATGTAGTGAATATTTATTTCTTTATTATTTTACTGTGTATCTCCCTCCATCTTGATTGTAAGTCCCCTATCAAGACAGGGGCTTTGAGTAATCATTCTCACAACAGATGCTTCCAAAAATACTGAGTATTGAAATTTTTATAAAGGTATGCCAATATAAAAAAGAAGAAGAAAAGCTTTAACTAGGTGCAGTGGTTATAGCATGCACCTATAATCCCAGCTTCTTGGAAAGCTGAGGCAGGAGAATCATTTGAACCTAGGAGCTTAAGGCCAACCTGGGCAACATAATGAGACCACATTTCCAGTCGATCAATCAATCAAAAGAGCTTTTAAGAAAAGGTAATATGTATGCAGATACATGTACAAACCCAAATGAAGTCACCTGGCCCCTCACCTTTTGTCTACTGCAATTCAAAGTCAAAACCTCAAAATGTCAACCCTTATCCTATTTTCTGCTGTGAATCACTTGATGGCTGACATTTAAATGCATGACGCGCTCTTAGCGGTGAACTTAGAACTACATATGATTCCCCAGATTCTACCACCATGCTTTTTCTGACCCATGCAGAGAGCATACAGGAAACAAGTGAGTGTAAATGATTTCTTAGAGGGATGACCTGGAATATGTTTTAATTTATAAAAGTTAAATCTTTTAAACATTTTGCATCTTGACCTTTGTTAATAGCAAGATAGCTGGGCTATCCCTCACAACACGTCTTGACACACAAAGACATCACCACATCATGGCTGAGATATATTGGTCTGGTGAATTAATTTGCTATTTACTGCTTTACAGAGTTCCCATGAAATACCCCTCACCCTGGCCCCCAGGATAACATATGAGGCAGCCATGAAGATGAGGAAAATTCCCTCCATCCTGTAGATGGCGCAATGGAGCACAAATGAAAACTCACAAAAATAATCCAAATAAGAATAAGAATGGCTATGTTCTTATTGCCTTCCTGATTAGACCACAAAAATCATTCTTCTCATTCTCACATGGACTCTATAAAGAGAAAAGGGAGAAAGAAGGAAACTAAAAGGCAGTGGCCAAGTCATGTACAAAATGCTTTACTTGTACCATCTCATTTTAGTATTTAAAGGTTAAGTATCAGGCAGTGCCTGTGGCTCAGTCGGCAGGGCGCCAGCCCCATATATGGAGGGTGGCGGGTTCGAACCTGGCCCCAGCCAAAATGCAACAAAAAAATAGCCAGGTGTTCTAGAGGGGGCCTGTAGTCCCAGCTACTCAGGAGGCTGAAGCAAGAGAATCGCCTTAGCCCAGGAGTTAGAGATTGCTGTGAGCTGTGATGCCACAGTACTCTACTGAGGGCAATAAAGTGAGACTCTGTCTCTAAAAAAATAAAATAAAATAAAGGTTAAGTTTCATCATCGCCATCTTGATTGGAGTGATCTTTCTAACTAGGAAGCTCAGCTAAATGGCTGAGCTAGGACAAAGCCCAGTCTGACAAGCTCCGAAGCCCAGGCTCTTACACCACCACCTCACAGCACCTGATGCCCGATTGCTCTTCTCCTGTCTGTCCCGCTACAGTGACGCTTCCTTCTGGTTACCTTGGCCTGCTCGCCTGCTGAGAACATCCAGTCTACCCTGGTCACGTGTTTCTCTTCTGTGCTCTGGAAAACACATCCCATCACTGCTGAATTACCCACATGGACCACGAGCTCTGAGGACAAAACAGTAAATCAAGTCAGACCCAAAGGATAAACTATAGAAAACAACACATTTCTAGAAAAGATAATAGTTAGCCAAATACCCTGAGCAGCAAACATGACTATTGCCACCAAACCCTGCATATATTCCCTCTGTAGTTAATCCAGATGATTCTATGTGGACAAAGTACTCAGAGGCTGCTCACTCAAACCAACATGGTCATCCCCAAGGGGACCATCTATGCCAGGCATCCTCAAACTATGGCCCGCGGGCCATATGCAGCCCGCAGAGGACATTTATCCAGCCTGCCGGTGTTTTAGCCGCCGCTGCCTGTCCTGTTTAGCAGTCGACTTGTCCTGGGGCCCATAGTCTAGCCCTCCAATGGTCTGAGGGACAGTGAACTGGCCCCCTGTTTAAAAAGTTTGAGGGCCCTTGGTCTATGCTCACATATGCCTACCCTGAGGGTTTCTGCTGCCTTTGTACTGCAAGAAACACTTATGGTCACCTTTATCCTTCTCCTTCCTCTTTTCCAGAATTCCTCCCATGAACTCCAAAGCCACATCATATCTGTATGAAAAATCTCAAAGCCCCCACTTTCTATTCCTCAACTTAGACACCCATCTCTGCTTAGCATAAACAGGAAGTGGAAGGTTACATGACTCTGATTCTTACATACAGCCCACCAAGTCTCCTCACTGAAAAAAAAATGAATCATTCTTCGCTTTCTTAGACTTCTTTTATTCTTTTTATGAGTTGTCTTGGGACTGACTTAAGACTTGGTTCTGGCTCCCGTACAGGTCATGGGACTCCTTACGAGTTAGGCCAAGACAGTAGACAGCTCTCCCCTGACTTTGCCTTCTGTTTCAAGCCTGCCTTCTCCTGCCCCCACCCTCCCCACTTGACCCCCCTTCTCTGATCTGGCTTTCCAACTGCGAGGCTCTCCCTTCTGCGTATTTATATGAGCAGCTGACCTATCATGTATTTCATGCATAAGACAGAAAAGATGTAGAAAGATGTTTCCAATTTTTTCAGTCATGCAATACCCAAATCAACCATAAAGTTGATTAAGAGATGAGAAGCAGGATGGTATATGTGGAGACACAAGCCTAGGTCTTAACTGGACAGAGTTCCTCCAAAAGAGCATTCAGCAAAGCCCATGAGGGAATAAACAGAATACACAAGCTGACCTTTCATCCAATCTGTTGCCCTGGGAGAACATTAACTTCCTGCCCAGCAGGAAAGCTGCGAGATGGGAGGAAAGCAGAAGAAAATGTATGAACTCGAAACTCAGTGAAGAAAATTATTTTGAAAATAATAAAAATCTACTCCAAAGGATACCAGGAAGGAAGGAAACTCCCTCTAGATCTACCAGCACATCAAGTACTAAATTCTATTTTTTAAATGCAATAATAATAACTGGATATTCAGAATACTTTCAAGGCACCAGGCAGGTGCTAGATGCCTTATGTGTAGTACACAATATATCATAGTCATTACACTACTTTGAGGTTTCACTGCTACTCTCCCATTTTATAGAAGAAAGAGAAAGAGCCCAAAGCCTCATGGCCGGTAACAGAGGAGCCAGCACTCAGACCCATGCCTGTGTGGAAATAAAGTCTGAGCTTTCTTTATTTTTTAGGCCGAGGCTGGGTTTGAACCCACCACCTTCAGTATATGGGGCCAGCGCCCTACTCCTTGAGCCACAGGTGCCACTAGGTCTGAGCTTTCTTACTCACTATAACATACCATCTCACATAAGGGCAGCTGATTCCAGAGCAAAAGTATAGGAAATTAGTGTTATTATTATTTTTATCTCTAGTATGTACAGTAAGAACTATGAAAAAGGAATTAAAGTAGTAGAATCATGGAAAAATTAGAAACTGAAGGATAAATTTTATAGAGAAAATTATAGACGACTGCAAAATTGAATTTCCAAGTGGACAGAGACTATCTATGTAGAGCAAGTTGAACAACTTAGCCCTGGACCACTCGGCAAAATTGTTAGAGCTTGGATTGGATCCCCTTTTGGCTGGAAGAAAAAAACAATACTAATTGCTCTGCTAGCTACTCAGGAAGTATCTAATTACTCCTAACATTGTTCTAGACTTTTTCCCTGGATTATTCACCTCTTATAATTGGCTGCTTTGGTTTCTTTTCTTTTTTTTTATTAGATCATATTTGTACACATTAATTCTATCATGGGATACAGTGTGTTGTTTCCACATACAATTTGAAATACTTTCATCCAATTGGCCAACATAGCCATCATGTCCTTCTCATAATTATTGTGTTAAGACATTTATATTCGACATTTAGAAAGATTCATATGTACCCTTATAGGATAAATCATAGGCATGGTCCCAGCAATCACCCTCCCTCCACCCATCCTCTCCCCTTCCCTCCCCTCCCTCAACCCTTTCCCGATATTCTTGGACTCCATTTGGATTATAGCTTTCCTATGATAGTTAACAATTAGTTTCATAATAGGGTTGAGTACGTTGGATACTTTTTCTTCCATTCATGAGATACTTTGCTAAGAAGAATATTTTCCAGCTCCATCCATGTAAACATGAAGGAGGTAAAGTCTCCATCTTTCTTTAGGGCTGCATAATATTCCATGGTGTACATATACCACAATTTGCTTTGGTTTCTTCTCTGTCTCTTCTAAGCAAGAAAGGGCTGTCTATGCTTGTAAAGACAAAGGTTCAGGCATGCCCTTAGAGAACAAAGGCAGAAAAAAGGATACATAAAGAGAATCCTGGGGGAATACAGGCATCTGATTTGTTTCTTTTTTTTTTTTTTTTTTTTTTTTTTGAGACAGAGCCTCAAGCTGTCCCCCTGGGTAGAGTGCCGTGGCATTACAGCTCACAGCAACCTCCAACTCCTGGGCTCAAGCGAGTCTCCTGCCTCCGCCTCCCAAGTAGCTGGGACCACAGGCGCCCGCCACAACGCCTGGCTATTTTTTGGTTGCAGCCGTCATTGTTGTTTGGCGGGTCCCGGCTGGGGATTCGAACCCGCCACCTTAGGTGTACGTGGCTGGCGCCTTAGCCGGTTGAGCTATAGGCGCCGAGCCTGATTTGTTTCTTCTTGAAGAACCACAGCTTTGGAAGTAAGAGAAAAATGGCAAAAAAAGAGGAAAAATGAAGAAAGGGGCCAGAGGCCACCTTCTACAACTCTGTTTTTTATAAATCAGATTCAAGTGAAGGATGCTGATGCAAGAACTTCATTCCTTAGACAAATGTCTGTTGATTGCTTACTCTGTGCCCGGCCCTGTGCCCAGGGCTGGCCACAGGACAAAGACTATAGACCCGGGCGAGCAGGGAAGACGCAACTGCGTGCATGTAAGGAGTGTCACCAAAGAACAGGATGGGGTGCTTGGGAGGAGTTTGTCAGAGCTAAGAGGCTGAGGCCTAAGCTAGCTGGGAAGAGGAGGCCCCAGATTCCAGCTCTCTAACTAGACTGCAGGCTTTCCTGAGGCCACAAGGTGGTTCATTCTATTCTACACTCATAAAGAATGCATCTAGTTGGCTCAGCGCCTATGGCTCAAGCAGCTAAGGCACCAACCACATACACCTGTGTTGGGGGGTTCAAATCCAGCCTGGACCCACCAAACAACAATGATGGCTGCAACCCAAAAAAGAATGCATCTAGTTCTGAGGCTTGCAAACTTTTCTTCAGTTATAATATTTTCTTTATAAATATATCAATACAGCAAGACTAAATTTCAGAGACACCGGATGTCGTTAATTTGGACATCACTAGTATATTATAAAAGAGAGGCATGGAGTTATGTACATGATGAAAGATTTCAGAACTTCAGAGGAATGGGCAGCTTCACGGGAGGCCATTTCGGTAGTGACTGACTTCACTAGTAAAGTAAACTTCCCAAGAATGTCACCATCTCTAAATAAGAAATGATCACTGACATCTAGAACTACTTCGGTGCTTCCATAGTCTAGATTCTGGGAGAAGAACTTTACCTTCAACTTCTATGCCAACTGGTTGAATCTCTCCACCCTTTTCTCTACAGCCTGATTCAACAGCTCCTACTGTTGTTTACAATACTTATCTGGGAAATTTTTCTAGAAGCACAATGCCCTTTTTGGTTATAGTCTCAGCTGCATTCCCTTCAACTAATACTTGGTCAAAGAAGGAAAGAAACCTGGGCCCATCCTCCCCTACCAGAACTTGAGCCACCACAGCTCATATACTCACTTTTAAATTATTTTAAAGGAACAAACAAATAGAATCTCAATGAATAAAACAGGGGAAAGGAAAAGGACTTGGTTGGAATGGAGGTGAGAGCCTGGGGTCCCATCTGAGTCTTCTACCCACCCTGGCCCTGTTCTCTCCCCTCCTGCCCTGAGGTTCCTGGGAGCACCAGGGTTGCTTCTACAGTGCACAATGCTAACACCATCCATCAGCCAACGCCACAGCCTCCATTCATAAACAGGAAAATGAAGTGCAAAGAAGTTAGAAAGATCTGCTCCTTTCTTTTATAACCCCCTGAACACCTAACACAGGTATGTGACATAAAACATGGACGTGGCATCAATGTGGATAATCGGTGGGAGCTATCAGTATAGTAAAAAGAACACAGGCTTTGTTGTCAGAGGAGCCAGGGTTCAAGTGCTGGTTATGCCATTTAATAAATATGTGGCTTTAAACAAGTCACTTAATTTCTCCAAGCCTCAGTTATCTCATCTGTAAAATGGAAAGAATAATGCATCCTTCACAGGGCTTTCATGAAGAAGAAATCAGTGTAATAATAAAGTAATGATTTAATCATTTTTAGTTAATAAAATAACTATTGTCATTTACTGAAGACTGATGCAGTGGTAAGGACTTAGCCCAAAGGCCGGTATTTGTTCAACAAAATCAGCCCCCTTGCTTCTCGCGCATCAAATCTCTCACCCCTTGGCCCCTCTCTGAAGCAGCACCCACGTACCTTTGGGCTCCTCTGGTAAGACATGGAGCACCACAGTCTTCTTGAACACCAGGCTCTCCTTTTCCAGGCGGATTTCACAGGTATAGATGCCCTGGTCAGCCTCTTGCACATTTTGGAGCAGGAGAGAACCATCATTGTGCAAGATGTCCCCCACCAACAACGCACGTCCCTGGAAGCGCCCCATAGGCACGGTAAGGTTGGAGTAGTAGTACAGAACATATTCATCCTGGAGGGCAACACGACATTCGGTCAAAAGAGCTGCTAGACCTAGGAGTATGAATCCAGAAGACTCCGTTTTGGAGACAGCATAATGATCGCCACCATGATGGTCAAACACAGTTGGTACTCACAACGTAGGGGCATAGGACATGCCTTTTGGGTGCAGGACATAGCTACAAGAGGGACTCTACCTAACAAATTCAAATATTGCCATTTGGTTGTTTGTACCCTCACCTTAACCTGAAAGTTAAAAAAAGAAAAATACTTGGTACTCAGTTAAAAATGGTGCCAGGCACTATTCGAACTTGCACAAGGTCTGTGCTTTCTACAAATGCAAAGGGACAAATATGGTTCACACGTTTTTATTTCTTACGTTTTAAGGTTAAATGAAACACCTGCTCTGAGGATCACGCTGGGGTTTCCAACTCCCAGTCTTGAAAAGACATCTCTCAAAAAAAATAAACAAAAACCATCTCTCATTTTCACCCCGTTCTGCCATGGCCCCAGCTTGGATGGCACAACCTGCTCCTGGCACAGCCTGCTGGCAGCTGTCATCACACAAAAAGAGAAGTCATCAACAGGAAAGGGTTCCGGGCGGGAGGAGGAGTCCTGGGGAATTCTTATTTCTATTGCACCCTGGGTCTATTCCTCTTATAGTAATAAAAATTTGAGTTGAGAACCACATTGTAGGGATAACATGGAATATCCTCTAAACTACAAAATTTTTTTTTTCATTTGCAAATGTTGGGACATTATTGTTAGTAACAAAGTATATTTGCAACATGTTTCACAAAGGATCGGACATAACAAGTATCTCCCCAGCATCCTGATGAGGCTTAATACATTGTTTCCTATTCCAAAGAGCTCTAGGAAAGACCCTCCCTCAGCCAGGCTGCATCTGCTAATCCCAGCAATTAAAGCAGCCCCAAGGGAGAAAAAGATGGTTCCCCCGGCACACAAATGGGACAGTAGAATGCTGGGGGAAAAAAATCTGTCTTCTTTTCCACCCCCAAATAGATAATTTGTGACATTGCTCTTATCCCTAGGTCAGGGCGAGTCTGTCTGGACTCTGGGAATCACTCCTCTCTCCCATCTGTGCTACTCTAGAAAGGGTAAGGGACAGAGGAAGGAAATTAACAAAAGGTCTTGTGCCCGTCTCCCACAGCCCCACCCCCAACTGCCTGAGAGTTAAGCATTATCATCGTTACTATTACCTGTCTCCTCATAAATTAGGAAGCTGAAGCTCAGCAAGGTTGAGTAACTTGCCCTGCTGAGTCTGTAGCCACAAGTGGCTGAGCTAGGAGGAGGCCACTCTGACAGCTCCAACCCCCAGGCTCTTGCAATGCCCCCCTCTTCATGGCACCTGATGCCTGATTCTCTCCCTCCCCGCTGTCCTGATACCATCAGCCTGGGGCTTCTACTCCACAGCGACATTCTCCTCTCATTACCTGGGCATGATTTCCTGGGGAGAGCATCCAGTCTACCTTGATCACCCGTTTCTCTTGGGCGCTCTGGAAAACACATCCCATCAGAGCAGAATCCCCCACATGGACTATTAGCTCAGGGGAGGAAACAGTGAAGTCATTCAGGCCCAAGGAATAATCTATAGAGGTCAAAGGCAAGAGGACACATCATTTAGACAAATACCCGCAACAACAAAAATCAGCATTAATCACCAAGTACTAACACCCTTCTCAGCCAGGCAGAGTGGCTCATGTTTGTAATCCTGGAGCTCTGGGAGGCCAAGGCAAGTGGATTGCTTGAGCTCAGGAGTTTGAGACCAGCCTGAGCAAGAGGTAGACCCCATCTCTACTAAAAACAGAAAAAAAAAAAAAAAAACTAGCTGGGCATTGTGATGCATGCCTGTAGTCCCAGCTACTCGGGTGGCAGGAGGGTTGCCTCAAATCCAAGAGCTTGAGGTTGCTGTGAGCTACGACGCCAGGGCACTCTCACAAACAGAGTGAGACTCTGTTTCTAAAAACAAAATAAAATAAATACCCCCTCCCTGGATGATCCAACATAGACAAAGCATCCTGAGGCTATCCGCTCAAACCAACATGGCATCCCCAAGGCTACCAGAAACATCCACTAGTTACCTACTTAGCTCAACTCAGAAGCATTCTGCAATCTTCCTACTGCAATAAATGCCAGCCCTTCTCCTATTGAATCCCTTCCCCCTTGCCAGATGTCCTCCTCCCATCCTTTCTAAAGAAAGAAGGGGAACCCCTAAGTCTTTCCTTTCTGCTCACCATAAACAGGAAATGGGGTGTTTCTTGTTCTTAATTTTCCCACTGGTTCCCTGTCTGAGCAGCCGATTCCTGCTTCCTTTTATTTATTTCCTCCTTTTCCTTTCTTTAGTTCCTTCACAAAAGTTGAGCTCTGCATTTGCTGGCTGCTGCTGGCTGCTGCGCAGGCCCCTGTGATTATGAGGCCAATGCAGAGTACACCTGTCTCCTTCGATGTCCTTTGGGCTTGCTCTTTCCTCATCCCCCCCTTCTAGCTTTGCCAACAGCCCTGGCTGTCCAGGTTCACACGTGGACCCCCCCATTCATTATTTGTACATTGCTCAAGCAATTTTAAGAGGTCACTGAAAGAGAACATGATTCCATGGATATTTTTGTTTTCATACAAAGAGACAAAAATCAAGAAAAGACACATTTAGAGGCTGCTCAGTTCCTATCAAAGGAGAGCCAAGGGGACACATATGGGGAGGAACAGAAAATGTGCCAGTCTTCTCATCCAAGCTGTTTCCCTGACAGAAGAGAGTTAACTTCCTGCCCACCAGCAGGCTCACCCAGCAGGGAGAATGGAAAGGAAAACACGAACCCTGAAGCCTTTGGAAGGAATTATTTTGAAAGAAATCAAAATGAGCTCCAACCATGATTTGGAATTTTCCTATGAGGAGGAACTGAGCAGAAGTGGTGCGAAGTATAATAAGCCAATGGCACTGACTGGTAAGATTGCTGTGTGGAGAATTCAATGAAGGGCTGCTAGACACAGCGGTAACCAAAGGGAAAGGAAATGAGAGAAGGGACACCTCTTGACGAAGGAGTAATCCCCATCCCCAGGCCACGAAGCTTCTGCAGATGAGCTGGGACTGTGGTAGCTCTCTGGATGGAGGAGCAAAAACCTGCAGCCTGCTTCACAGACCTCGGGGAAGATGTCTAAGTACCTCTGAAAGCATCACATCCCTGCTTCAGTGAAAAAAAAAGTTCTCTAGAGTGGCGCCTGTGGCTCAAAGGAGTAGGGTGCCAGCCCCATATGCTGGAGGTGGTAGGTTCAAACCCAGCCCCAGCCAAAAAAAAAAAAAAAGTTCTCTAATACATGGCTCAGAGCCCCATAGCACAGTGGTTATGGAGCCAGCCACATATACGGAGTGTGGCAGGTTTGAACCCAGCCTGGGCCTGCTAAAAAACAATGACAACTGCAACAAAATATAGCCAGGCGTTGTAGCAGGTGCCTGTAGTCCCAGCTACTTGGGAGGCTGAGGCAAGAGAATCACTTAAGCCCGAGAGTTTGAGGTTGCTGTGAGCTGTGATGCCACTGCACTCTACTGAGGGTGACAAAATGAGACTCTGTCTCAAAAAAAAAAAAGTTCTCCAATACACACCATTTTTGTGTAGGCATGCATGTGCATGTGTGTGTGCGTGTCAGCACATGTGTGCACACTCTGTGTTCCCTGAAATTGGGGCAAAGGCAACCCTTTTGTATATTTGCTGAGTCAGCATTTAGGTCACCCTCCACAGTTCAGAAAATAACAATAAAGAGAAAAATAAAAGGCTATGAACAAAGTGCCCAACTAATTTCTTCTCCCCACAGAGCTATATCCAGCAGTAAAGGGAAAGACGAGGGGGACAAGATAAAACCATTCGAAAGAAGTGGCAACATGCAGTGCCTGAACACTAAGTGAGGTGTAAGGGCGAGACTCCCACCTGGTGATGAGATGCCCGGCCAGGCTCCTCGGGAGGAAATGAGTGTGGGGAAACCGGAAGGATGAGGAAGCCTCGGGGCGGGCTTGCTAGGATGAGGTGCTGGAAGGAAATTTCCAGGAAAGGAAAGCATTGCAAAGTGGGAAAGAGCTCAGTGCGTTTGGGGAACTGCAAGAAGGCTCACGTGACCACAGCAGGCAAGCAATGAAAGGGGTTCTGGGCTTCTCCTTCTCTCTTTGATAATTTCAGTTCCTGACCTGTGGTTTTAAAGATACTGATTTTTCTTTCTTTTTTTTTTAGAGACAGAGTCTCACTCTGTCATCCTCGGTAGAGTGCTGTAGCGCCACAGCTCACAGCAACCTCCAGCTCCTGGGCCTAGGCGATTCTCCTACCTCAGTCTCCCCGCAGCTGGGACCACAGACGCCCGCCACAATGCCCGGCCACTTTTCTGTTGCAGTTTGGCCGGGGCCAAATTCAAACCCGCTGCCTTCGGTATATGGGGCACTTGCTGAGCCACAGACGTCACCCCAAAGGTACCAATTTTTTTTGAGACAGAGCCTCAAGCTATCCCACTGGGTAGAGTGCTGTGGCATCACAGCTCACAGCAACCTACAACTCCTGGGCTCAAGTGAGTCTCCTGCCTCCGCCTCCCAAGTAGCTGGGACCACAGGTGCCCGCCACAGCGCCCGGCTGTTTTTTGGTTGCAGCATCGTTGTTATTTGGCGGGCCTGGGCTGGATTTGAACCCACCACCTTAGG
>NW_003852503.1:6278478-6349063 GCF_000181295.1 Otolemur garnettii | reverse complement strand
TCCCAAGTAGCTGGGACCACAGGCGCCCGCCACAACGCCCGGCTATTTTTTGGTTGCAGCCATCATTGTTGTTTGGCAGGCCCGGGATGGATTCGAACCCGCCACCTTAGGTGTATGTGGCTGGTGCCTTAGCCACTTGAGCCACAGGCGTCAAGCCAAAGTTACCAATTTTTAAAGACAGCAATTTAAAGTACAGGCATGCCATGGAGAAACTTTCTTTGTGTCACAGAAGAGGGTCCTAGAATACCCGATCTGGACCCAAAGGCATTCTATTTCTAAGAAAAACAGGGAAGATTCAGCTTTCCAAGATTGCAACTGTTAACTGGCTCCGAAAACAACTGTTTCAGCAAAACTACAAAGTTCCACATTAGGGTTTTCATTTTCAACAAATCCAGAGGAATTTAAAATATGTGAAATTGGCTTTTAAAAATACAAAAGACTTGCAAGAAATCAAATACCCCCCGACCTCCATCCCTTGGCTTCTACTTACCCAGTAACACTGGAATCAGGAGCAGTTTCAGCGGGCAACACATGCTGCTCTCAACTCTTCAATCTTAAGATGAAAGAACAAAAATCAGTAAATCATGGCAAGATAAGTTTGTTAATTTAACAAACCAATAGTGAGTGCCCATTCGGGCCAGCCTCTGTCTGAGGTGCCAAGACACCACATTGAAGGAGGGAGACGGAATTCTGTTTCACTTGCAGTTTAATGTGTGGGACGATGGAAAAAAAAAAAAGCAAATGAATGAATGAATAAGAAAATACCAGATGTCAGTAAGCGCCAGGATGAAACAAAACAGTGGTATTTATAGAGTCACCTGGGGCAGCTTTAGATTAGTCATAGGGAGGAATAGATGAAAATGACTTTTCAAGAGAAAGAAAGTAAATGATTACAGGATGTCCTCGAGATGACAACCCCAGATTTTGTAAATGTGCATATTTCACACAAACGAAAAATGATGGGCCGGGCCAGGTGGCTGTGCTTATAATCCTAGCACTCTGAGAGGCTGAGGTGGGAGGATTGCTTGAGCCTCGGAATAGGAGGTTGCTTTGAGCTAGGTTGAGGCATGACACTTCAACCTAGGTGACAGAGTAAGATTCTTTCTTAAAAAAAGAAAGAAAGAAAGAAAGAAAAATGGTGGAAACTCTGTCTTAATTTTTCACCCATCTCTCCAACTAAATGAGAATTTCTACTTTTCTTTTATTTATTTATTTATTTATTTGAGATAGAGCCTCAAGCTGTCCCCCTGGGTAGAGTGCTATGGCATCACAGCTCACAGCAACCTCCAACTCCTGGGCTCAAGCGAGTCTCCTGCCTCAGCCTCCCAAGTAGCTGGGACCACAGGCGCCCGCCACAACGCCTGGCCATTTTTTGGTTGCAGCCATCATTGTTGTTTGGCGGCCTGGGCTGGGGATTCGAACTTGCCACCTTGGGTGTACGTGGCTGGCACCTTAGCCGCTTGAGCCACAGGCGCCGAGCCAGAATTTCTACTTTTAGATAAATGAAGAGTGTTCAGGCCACGTGAGAAAGAAGATACAGCACATAAGAGGAAATTTTTAACTCAGTTAAGGCATTAACCAAACTCCATGACACAAGCCTCATGAAAGGTCCATGGTAAGCTTTATCTAAAAACTTTCTTAAGGCAAGGCAGCACAGGTAGAATGAGAATGAGGGTGTATGTGGGCAAATGTATTTCTTTAATGTCTATAATTATCTCTGTGGCATTAATTTCATTGCATTCCCCAGATCCTGGAAAGGAATTTGCTATCTACACAATGCCCCCACATTTCCTGAGCTCAACAGAAGAACCCTAACTCTAAGGAGTTACAACGCTACCATCTCAGGTTCCTATGTACTACTGCACTAGTCCTAGCCATGATCCCTGTACCCCTGATCCCCCTGCCACTGGAGAAATTCCCACCTCATATTTGCTAAGAGGAAAGGTCTCTTTATTGCATTAACATCAAGGTACCCCACCTGGCTCTGCTGGGGCCTCAAGCACATATAATGGCCATTTGACTTTGTAAAACTTAATTGCCTGAGAGATTCCTTACCTGTGTTCTAATCAACCAAATCCTCCACCTGGAAAATCAGGGTCAAACTGTTCAAGGAAGCTCCTAACCTAGGTCTCACTTATGCAGAGAAGTCATTTCCTCGCCTATAACATGGGGTTAATAATGCCAGGATAGCATAATAATGTAAGTGACAGTGCTTTGAGAAATAGGAAGTATTACCATAGAAGATCCTATTTTTGTATAACCTAAGAGTCAGACAAAAAACAAACTTTGTAGTTTTTAGGGGATGTTTCAGATTCTGAACTCCTACCTCTATAAAAATGATGCATGATGAGTTCAGCACCCGGAGTACAGTGGTTACGGAGCCAGCCACATACACTGAGGCTGGCGGGTTCAAACCCGGCCAGGCCAGCTAGAACAACAACAACAAATAGCTGGGCGTTATGGCGGGCGCCTGTAGTCCCAGCTACTTGGGAGGCAAGAGAATCACTTAAGCCCAAGAGTTGGCGGTTGCTGTGAGCTGTGACACCACAGCACTCTACCGAGGGTGACAACTTGAGACTCTGTCTCAAAAAAAAAAGACACAGGATGAATCAGAATGAAATGGAAACTTGTAAGTTTCCATTTCTGAACCCCGTTGTACCAATGTCGATAATAATCACACTGATCCTGATATCAAAGCCTCACATTAAGTTTCCCCAAACAGAAGGACATCTAATGAAAACAGAGATTTCTCTCTCATGATAGCCAAAGCCTTACTCCTGCTCCAACCTGCCCACCTCATCCCCACCCATATATGGATAAATGTCAAAAAGAACTTCCTCTATAGCATGTCCTAATGTTTGTTAATCAAAGCTGGGATCTCTGAGGTCTCCTTCACCTTCTAAATGACTCTTTGTCCGGGGAGTTGGTTGTATTCCCTTCTCTGATCCTCATGTCTGCACATTCCCAAGGGCAGACGTCCCTTGGTGATATTTGCATCCCATTTCTGTGCTGTGGCACCTGTAGAGGGCCTGGCACACACTGGATGAATGCTCACGGCTGCCAATGTGGCCATTACATTGAAATCAACTTCAAGGCTTCCTGCAACCCCGCCATTCCTCTCTGAGAGGAAACCAGCGATTCTTAAAACATCCTGAATCTACTCATGAAATCTGAGTTGCTCAGAGCAACACCCCAAACCATCTTCAAACAAATCCTAAGAAACCTCCCATCTGATGACCAGAAGGTATTTGCAGCCCTAAATAGTCAAATGCATCATTTGAACTCTATGAATGAAGAGAAAAGCAATGATTTTAACAGGAAAAAACCCTGGAGCTTTAAAAAAATTCTCTTCTGGGCTTAGACCTTCCACTAACTCTTTGATCTTTGGGAAATCACTCAACCTCATTTTTAACATTAAAGGATCAGATTTTTTTTCCTAGTTATTAAAGCAGCAGTTGATACACGTTAAACCAGACCTGGCCATATAGCAGGCGCTATCTGAGCGCTTTACATATTAACTCATTTAATGCTCATCACCCTATGAGGTTTTACAGATGAGGAAACTGTGCCTAAGAACAAATAGCAAGTGGCAGAGCCAGGATTCAGACCCAGATATTCTGAACCCCACCTTGGTCTTCGCGACCCTGTGTACTGCTTCCCCATGTTTGTAAAAATTATCAACATTTTTCTGAACTTCATCCCTACAAGATAAATCTGAATGTTCTTCTAAGCCCCATTGCTCACACCTTCATCCAGTTAACTCCCCTTCATCGCTCAGATCTCAAGTTCAAATGTCATTTCATCAGGAAACCTCCCCTTAATCATTTATCCCAGGTTAGATCCCCTAGCCACGTGTCTTAATAGTATCTTTCCTTTAGGCAATTTGTCATAATTTCTAATTATCCATTTAGTTTTTGTGCTCATTTGATTAAGGTCCTGCTCTCCACCCCCAAGACTAGAAAGTCCAGGATGCCAAGGGGGTGCCTATGGGCTACCACGCCCCCAGGGCCAGCAAGGTGTAAGGTAGAGGGAAGCGCTTAGTAACCACCTGTCGGCTGAGTTCATAACACCTTGAACATTTACCAAGAGCGCTAATCAAGTTTAAATTCCCTAGTTAGTTGTCAAATATTTGGAAATTCTTTTTTTTTGCAATTTTTGGCCAAGACGGGGTTTGAACCCACCACCTTCAGCATATGGGGCCAGCATCCTGTTCCTTGAGCCACACGCACCTCCCTATTTGGAAATTCTTATCTATATTTATACATACACAGAGAGATATACCAATTCTACATTTTTTTTTTTTTGGCAGTTTTGTTTTTTGGCCGTGGTCAGGTTTGAACCTACCACCTCCGGTCTATGGGGTTGGCGCCCTACTCTTTGAGCCATAGGCACTGCCCTCCCAACTCTGCTTTTATGTGTATGTATATATCTGAATAACTAGATTGTGACTTCATATATACACATAAATAAAATGAATTTCAATTTTGAAAAATCCAACAAAAGCACTCAGAAGGACCTTAAGCACCTTGAAAATTGACGTCATATAAATTCTCAACTTCAGGCAGCGCCTGTAGCTCAGTGAGTAGGGTGCCAGCTGCATTTACCAAGGGTGGCTGGTTGGAACCCAGCCCCAGCCAAACTGCAACCAAAAATAGCCAGGCATTGTGGCAGGTGCCTGTTGTCTCAGCTACTTGGGAGGCTGAGGCAAGAGAATCACCTAAGCCCAAGAGCTGGAGGTTGCTGTGAGCTGTGACACCACATCGCTCTACCGAGGGTGACAAACTGAAACTCTGTCTCTAAAAAAATAAATAAATAGGGCAGCGCCTGTGGCTCAAAGGAGTAGGGCACAGGCCCCATATACCAGAGGTGGCGGGTTCAAACCCGGCCCTGGCCAAAAACTGCAAAAATAAATAAATAAATGCTCAACTTCTACCCTGCTTACTTCTCTTTTCAAAGCCTGATTTATCTCCTCAGCAGATGTTCCTGACATAATATTCCATTGTAAATTATTTCATATGGTGGCCAAATGTTTTGATGTGAGCTCATGACTCTTTCCTAATATAAAAAATATATACAAACATAAAAAAGTTGTTAAAAATGCTCAATCTCACTGATCATCAGGGAAAGGCAAATCAAAACCACAGGGATATATCATCTCACCCCAGTTAGGATGGCTATTATCAAAAAGACAAAACATAGCCTATGCTGGTAAGAATGCGGAGAAAAGGGGTCTCTCCTATGCTCTTTGTGGGAATGTGAACTAGGATAGCCACTGTGGACAACAGTATGGAGAGTCCTTGAAAAATGACAAGCAAAAGTACTCCATGATCCAGCAATCCCACTACCAGGCATTTTCCAAAGGAAAGGAAATCAGCATATCAAAGAGACATAGGCACCCCCGTGTTTATTGAAGCACTATTCATATTAATAGCAGCCAAGATATGGAGTCAACCTCAATGGCCAACACAGATGACCAGATAAAGAATTGGATGTGTGTGTGTGTGTGTGGGGGGGGGGTTATATGGAATACTATTCAGCCGTTAAAAAGGAATGATATCCTGTCATTTGTGTCAATGTGGCTGGAACTAGAGGACATTCTACTAAGTGAAATAAGCGGGAATAGAAAGTTAAACATTCCACTTCTCACTCATATATGAAAGCGAAAAAAAAGTTGATCTCTTAAAAGTAAAACACAGAACAACAGGGGATACTAGAGGCTGGAGGCAGGGGAGACAGGGTGAGATTTGTTAAAAGATACAAAATTATAGCTAGATAGGAGGAATAATTTCTAGTGTTCTACAGAGCTGTAGGATGGCGAATAATATATTCCATAGTTTCAAATAGGTAGAAGGATATTGAACGTTTCTGAAACAAAGAAACGATAATCATTTGAGATGATAGGTGAGCTAGTAATTACCCTGATTTGAACACTACACCTATAACAAACCTTCTTATGTACCCCATAAATATGTACAGTTAATATGTGTCAATTAAATTTTTTAAAAAAATAGTGCGGGGTCATTGTTATTCTTGGCATTGTTATGACATTAAAAAAAAAGAGACCCATGGTAATGAGACCATCAGACAGGATGTGAAATTAACCTCTGAATGTTACAATATTAGGAGACAAAGTAACCAAGAGCTGCTCTCAGTCAGCCGGTGTCTGCCCCTCCTAAGAACAACCCACCCTTGAAAGAACTAGTGCACAGCCGTCCTCTGCTCACTGGTCTGCCCTGCCTAGAAAGCTAAATCTCCTCTGTCTCTCTAAAAGCTGCTGTGCACCTCTGGGCTCTCAGATATTTTTAGGTATGCAAGTCCACATAACCACTCTGAGGCATGAACCTCTTAAAATGTGCCCTTATTTTCCTTCCCAGCCCATTGGATACAGGCTAGGAGGTTACATGACTTCTGTAACACCGTTTGGGTTACATCAGTCTAACTTCTACCAAATGGGACCATGGAGGTCATTCCTAGATCCGTCTTTCCTGAGGTCAGGGCTATTGTCGAGGTGTGACAATTATGGAAGATAGCCTAGTTCTTTTAGGAAGGTTAAGTTCCTGGCTTTTAAACCTTGGATATTGACTTGTCTAGAATGGGGAGAAGGAACACAGCAGGGTAACCATGTGAGATGATGGATACGTTAATCTGTGTCATCATAGTAACCTTTTTATCATCTACATGTCCCCCTAACATCATGTTTTATACCTTGAATATATATAGTAAGACTTATTTAAAAAATAAAATACTCTTTTCTAAAAATAAAAAAGAAACACAGTGAAGAAAGAAGTTCTGCCTTGAGCTCAGGGACAGCCAGTCACAGCTCTACCACAAGTCATGGTAGACTCAAAGCTAAAGCCCTTTGTCATTGTCATCATGAAGTCTTATTATGAGCAAACCTTGCTCCTCTTTTCTCTGAAAATCTTAACATAAGTTACTCAATACTTTAGAAACTAAAATTGTACCCACCAGACTACCTTGTGGTATCCTCCCACAGAAATCATACCCCTCGCAACCCTAAAAGATTGCCAATGAAAGCAGCCTTCCTCTGAGTGAGAACCAACCTTCAGATCTAGCCTTCTCCTGAGTGAGGAAAAGTCCACAAAATGGCTTAAAAAACAGAAAGCAATTGCTTACCCACAACGAAGGCGATGAAGAGCCCCCAGGACGGGCAGAGCACCGAACTCTCCCCCAGCTGCCCTTCCCAAGCCCAGCTGGTGACACTTCTGCTCTCTGTCAGGCTCGGTGCAAACCAAATTCGTGCCTTCTGAAGTGGCTGCAGAGATGCAAACAGGAACCTCCAAGCCAAGGTTCTCATTTCAGTGGTCTGGCCCCATTACCCAATTTTGTTTACGCTGTCATTCCAAAAAGAAGTAGCTAACAAATTCAATTCACAGAGGTAAGCCTCGCCCCCCCCCCCCCCAGACCTCTGCAGGTACCAGCTCCCCCTCCAGACTATAAGCTCTCTGAGGGTAGGATCTTGAATGACATCAGGCACACATCAGAACCATGCAAAGAAAACACAATACATTTTAAAATTAACAAAAAACATCTGGCTCTGTGTTTAAAGCATAACAGCCTTTCTTACTTTTTTCTCCCAACACAAGAGGAACTACATAGCCAGGCAACCAGCCAATCCCTGCTTCCAAAACTGCCTGCCCCATCCTCCAACTCTTGTAGATTTCCTCTGACCCTGTGATATCAACATTTCCAGAATGCAGCCAGCAATTTATTCCCCCTAGACAGCCCCTGAGGTGACTGGGACATCTTAGATAAGAGTTCAAGGCTTCTGCAGTTCAAGATACCTCTCTGTCTTTAATCACTACTTTAAAATAAGCGTTCTCAATGTACACGCCTTCAACCCCAACTGGCTTGATCGTAAGCATGGACTAGTCTCAAGGAACTTGTCTGAATCATTTGAAAAGCTGTTAAGCTCGCCTTAACAATTATGCTACGTGGCCTTTGAGAAGTGGTGTGCTAATAAGCCAGCAATGTCCACAGCATAAATACTTCCACCATGGTCTGTTTGGAGCGGTCATCAGTTTAGCAACTGGCTCACAAAACTCCTAAAAAATTAATGCAATTTCGAGTATCCCTTAACCAAAAACTGTTGGCTCCAGAGTGTTTTAGATTTCAGATGTTTTCAGATTTGGGAATAATAGTTCAGTATTCCTAATGTGAAAATCCAGACTCTGAAATGTGCCAACAGGCAAAGCCTTTCAGTGTCATGTTGTCACGGAAAAAGTTTCAGACTTCAGAGCACTGCAGAATTTGGATTTTTCAGATGAGGGCTACTCAACCTGTACTCAGCTATCTCCAGGTTCTTGCGGGGGTACATTTCAGACGCGACTAGTTGGGTGACACTGAAAACCACAACCCCCCCTCTCTCTCACGTGACAACTGCCATCTTCTGTGTGAAGACTGAAACATCAAAAGGTCGCCAGAAGATGCAAAAAAGTTTATTAACCAAGATGTACTAAAGATAGAAGAGTTACAATGTCTGTGTACATGGCCCAAGAGTGTATCCCCCCCCCCAAAAAAAAGGCAATCCAGCAGTTAGAGGCCAACACTGGAATTAAAGGAACGGTGCTGTCTCTACTAGCAGCGAAGTTGTGAGTTGTACAGTTAAATAACAGGCTTGCTTCCCTTCTTAAGCGTCTTCATAGAGCTTTCCTTTAGAACCATTGCTCAGGGATACCGCAGAACCTTCATCTTCAGGATTTGGCCTCCAGAATTGTTTTCTTAAAACAGTTTTTTGCTTTAAAATTCCTCTTCCCTCTTGGAGCATCTGTGCCCACTTGAGAAGCCGCAGAGGACTAAGATGTTCCCCCAGGTAGCCTAAAGTCACCGGTCTTATGGGAAACAAAAAGCACCTGAGAAGCTCAAAGTTTGTAACAGATTTAAGGGCCTAATGCGTAAAACTCACAAGGTGATGTCACCGAAAGTAAAGACTTCAGCAACCAAGGAAAAATTCTGCAAGGCTTTTCACCCCTTCCGAATTAAGTTCTCTTTCTAGACAAAGCTAATCTCCATGTGATATAACAGGAGCCGGTGGAGTAGCAGAAAGAGAGAGAATAGCACCCTAGAGGATATTAAAATAGTAGGTTAACAAGCTGTGGGATACGTACACTATGGAATACTATTCAGCCATTAAAAAAATGGAGACTTTACAGCCTTTGTATTAACCTGGATGGAAGTGGAACACATTATTCTTAGGAAAGCATCACAAGAATGGAGAAGCAAGAATCCTATGTACTCAGTTTTGATATGAGGACAATTAATGACAATTAATGACACAGTGGGGGTGGGGGAAGGGGTGAGCAGAGAGAGAAAGAAGGAGGGAGGGGTGGGGAAAGGAAGAGCAGAGAGAGGGAAGGAGCAAGGAGGTGCGGTCTTGGTGTGGGCCACACCTTTGGGGGGCAAGACAGGATTGTAAGAGGGTCTTTACCTAACAAATGCAATCAGTGGAACCTGGTTTCTTGTACCCTCAATGAATCCCCAACAATAAAAAAAAAAAAAATAGTAGGTTAAACAGAAAAACCAATAACCACTTGATCTTCCTTCCACCCTTTAAGAAAGCAGGTGTCCACGTACCACTTTGGACGCCTTTGAAGAAAAAACTGTAACCCAAACCTCAACATAGGGGATGAAGGAGATTGCTATCCATCCATGAGTAGGATATGCCCACCAGCCCATGAAATAAACTATCTTATCAACTTATTCCGCTTATCACGAAGGACTCATCCTCATTTCAGAAGGAAGGGACTGGCTCAAATCATGACTAAGGCTACAAAATAGCATGACTGAGTATTCACAGAGCACCATTTACCTAAAACGACAAACGTGCTCTACCACATTAAACCTCACAACACACCTGTGGGGAAATTACAAGCAGGCCCAGCCAAACTGGTTCCTTCTTCAATGGGATGTGGCTTTCACTGGGTTCCCATAACATCTGTTTCTCAGAGAAACAAGGACCCACCAAAAAAACCATCTCCTGATTAGACTCTCTATTTTCAGATCTCTAAGAGCCCAAATTATTTACTAGTATAGCTGAAATGGCTTTCTTCTGTTTAGGTGTCAAAAATGGTGGAGTGAGATTGGCCACATACTTCACAAGGGCCTGAAGAACCATGAGGTTTAACCATGGGGGGCGGGGGGTACACTGCCAACCCTGCCTTTGCCTCTTCTGCTTCTTTATTCTATGGTAGATCATAATGTCTAATGACTCACTAGATTCTCGAGTCTGCGGACTAGGTTGGCCAAGAGGCCAAGTCAAACCTATGAGATGGGTCTAACAACCCCAATTTTAAAAATTGGATCTTGGCCAAAAATAGACAGGCAGGTGATTCTTCAAAAATAACATAGCCTATAACGTTGTGATATGGAAACCTCTTGAGTCACCTAATGAACAATCATAAAAAGGGACCAGCCTCTTGAAAAAATGAAGATGGGGGCGGGGGTAATTTTGGTCTCTTCTAATGGAGACATGAACCCTGACACTGTTACAGAGAATGACTTAAGTAGACACTGTTAATCCTTCCTGACATATCACACATATGTGTTAGTGGCTTATGGAAAATTTAATGGAAATTAAAATTGGAAATAGATTTATAGAGCAGAATGAAGGAACCTATTATAGGGTATGGAGAGAGCACAGGGAGAAGGACAGGTTATGTACAACACGACTTCCTCATCTCAAGTATTATGTAAAATCATCTTGCACAAACCATAGTTTACTCATACTTGGGTACACTTTAGAAACAAAAAAAAATGTATTGAAGAAGAACCAAAAAGAGGATTTCACTGAAAAGAACGGCTAAAGTCTTCTCTAAGCCCCCACTCAAAAGTTTTGGAAGAGTTTTTCTTGCCTCTAACCTGAAAAGTGAAAAAGGAAACCACAATTTTTTTCGCGATAAGAAAGTAAAATAACCAAGATTCCTTGGCCCAAATTGCATGTAACAAGATGAGAGAAAAGAATTCCTCTACCTCCCCGTTCCTTTCCTTAAATGTAACTTGACGACACTTTATTTAATACTTTAAAAACCCAGTCAAAGCAAATCAATGACTCCTGATTCTCCCAACTCTAAAGAAATTCAGGTTAGACATTGCAAGTCGTCGAAATACAATACCATTGAGCATGAGGCCGCTGAACCAATGAGTGTATGTTTTATACTAACTCACAACTAAAAGTGTGCACGGAGCAAAAAAACAAAGAACATCTCTCCCAAACAAACATTGTGTCTGGTAGCACACCAGGAAGCTACAAGCTCCACTTCACTTAAAAATGATCTTGGCATCAGGACTGTGGCAAACATTCAGAATTCTCCTTCAAATAACTGGAAGGAAACATGTAATACATTCGAGAGCAAAGGAGAACCCCAAAGTATCTCTTTTCTCAGGAAAAGAATCTCTTCATTCAGTCAGAACATAACTTATTAAAAGGGGAAGTCATGAGTCTCTTCTGAGAGTTTTTGAGCAGCTTATAAATACAAGAATGTTTTTTCTTCAATAAATAAGCACTTCCTGTAGGGCGCGGTGGCTCACGTCTGTAATCCTAGCACTTTGGGAGATCAAGGCAGAAGGATCGCTTGAAGCCAGGAGGTTGAGACCAGCCTGAACAACATAGCCAGATCATGTCTCTACAAAAAATTCAAGCATTAGCTAGGCACGGTGGAACACACCAGTAGTCCCAGTTACTCAGGAGGCTGATGCGGAAGGATCACTCGAGCCCAGGAGTTTGAGGTCACAGTGAGGCAATGAGCTATGATGATGCCACTGCACTCTAGCCCTGTCTAAAAAAAAAAAAGGTTCCTAAAGTCTTTACTGATGACCTCCAGATCTTCTAGGCTGTCCGGGCCAGCTTCACTTTTCTGAGAGGCTTTAGCTGCCGGTGGAATGGGATGTTATCTGTTACTATGTGATTCTTCTTAGATCATGCAGACTTTCATCAATATGTCTCTTCATAGTCTGAATCCTGGAGGGGAAAGAACAGCAGGTGTATTGTGAATATGAAGTACAATACCCCAGTCAGAATTTAAAGACCACATGTTAAGATCTCCAAATGGAACTTGGCTTGAGGAGACAACGGTGACATACCACTGGCTCAACACACCTAAATTCCCATGAAGCATCACAACCTCAATATAATGAGTGTATATTGGGTGAATTTCCACTTTGAAGCCCTGGTAATTTACTTTTTTTTTTTTTTTTGAGACAGAGCCTCAAGCTGTCCCCCTGGGTAGAGTGCTGTGGCATCACAGCTCATAGCAACCTCCAACTCCTGAGCTCAAGCAAGTCTCCTGCCTCAGCCTCCCAAGTAGCTGGGACCACAGGTGCCCACCACAATGCCTGGCTATTTTTTGGTTGCAGCCATCATGTTGTTTGGCGGCCCGGGCTGGATTCGAACCCGCCACCCTAGATGTATGTGGCTGGCGCCTTAGCCACTTGAGCCACAGGCATCGAGCCAATTTTCTTTACTTCTGTGAATATCTTTTAAAACCTCAACACACAAGAACAGGTCCCTGTCTACAGCAGAATGTGCAGGGTTGTGGTTAGAAGTTGAGGCTAGGAGTGAGCTACCTCTTAGCGTCAACTTTTGCTGGCTGTGACCTTACGTAAAAGTATTTAATTTCTTTAAGCCTTAGTTTCCCCATGTATAAAATGGGGATAATAGACATACACCTCATGGAACTGTTTTGAGAATCAGATGAGAAAAATATGTAAATAGCTTAGAACTGCGTCTGGCGCTTTGTAAGCACTCATTTGAGATGAGCTCCTATTACTATTATTCTTACTCTTCTCATTCAAACTCATAGCCATTACTCCTAACTTCAAGTGGGCCCCTAGCTCTACCTGGCAGGCCACCTTTCTCTAGTCCATTCATTCTCCTATTTCACATGACTGTTTCCTACCTTACCCTCTGGCTATCTTTCTCAGCTGATGACCTCGCTCTCTCCCACCACTGAAAACAGAGAAGTGATCAGTAGAGAACTTCCAGAAGCTCCATCATGGTTTTTGCCCACTCACAAGCACCTGGGCCCACCTACTTGGCCTTGCCTACTGTTGTTACGCACCCTCGCTGCCTTTGCTAAGGCCATCTCCACTTGTGCGCTAGAGCCTGGCGTCACCCCCAGCAATTCTCCCCCTTTCTCTCCTGTAGCATCCATTTGTCCTTCTCTACTTGATCATTCCCGTTAGCATAAAAATACGCTCAATCTCTCCCATCTTAAAAAGAAAAGTAACTCTTGATACACACCTCCGTCTACCTATTACCCTATTTCTCTGCTCTCTCCACAGCAAAACTCTGGAATTTCTGTGGATACCCATGACTCCAACGCATCTTTCTGCATCTTTCCTGACCCTTCCCTAGGCAGGCTTCTTCTCCACTACTGTACTGAACCTCCTTTGCTAAGGTCACTGTTGACCTCCACATTACCAGATCAAACAGTAATCTCACATTTTACTTCACCTGACTCAGAAGCACTGACAGTTAATCTCTCTCTTATCCTTGAAACACTTTCTTCACTTCTCCCAGGATACCAAACTCTCCTGACTTCCCTCCTAACTCACTGAATAATCCATCTCAGCCTCCTTCACTAATTCCTCTACATTGCCCCGTCCTAGAAAGCTTGGAGAGCTCCACACTCAGTCACTTGACCTCTTCTCTATCTACACTCATTTCCTGGGTGGAAATGTCCCTATCAGTCTCTATCTGCCAGTAGCTCCTAACCCCCTCTGCTGAATTCCACACCCACAATTGCCTACTCCACAGCTCCACGTGGAAGTTTAGTATTTCAAACATAGTATGCCCAAAATGCAACTTCTGATCTTCCTTCTAAAACTTGTTCCACCCACAGAATTCCATATATCAGAAAGTGGCAACTCTACTCTATCAGTGGCTCAAGTCAAGAACCTTGGAATTGTCCTTGACCCTCTCATTTCTGCACATATACATGCAGTATCAGTAAACCCTTTTGGCTTCACCGTCAAACTATAATCAGAGTACAACCAATTCTTACCACTTCTATCACTGCCACCACCATGGTCCAGCATCTTCTCCCACCGGGCTTATTGCAAATACCTCCTAACTGGGCTCTCTGACTCTGACTGTCCCTTACCCTTCATTCTCAACACAAGAGCCAGAGTAATGCTTTAAAATACGCATCAGCTCTCAATCCCTCTAATGGATTAAAAGCATGAGGCCCAGGTCATTGTAATCTTCTATAAAGTTCCATAAGATCTGGCTGCCACATTATCTCTCTGATTCTAAACAAACACTATTCTTGGTCTCGCTCTCTTCATTCTTGGCACGCTGCCTTCTTGCCATTCCTAGAACAGGCCACTCACGACCCCTCCTCAAAGCCATTTGCACCTGCCATTTCTTCTGCCTGAAACACTCTTGGCACAATAACCATAAAGCTTGCTTCCTTTAGGTGCCTGTTCAAGTATCATCGCCCCCAGGTCCCTAACCATCCTATTTAATATCACACCCTCTATCCAACCCCCCCACCCCCCTTTTGTTTTAGTTTTCTCCATAGCATTAAGCACCATCGGATACATGACATACTATATATTTGACTTATTTTTTAAAAATCTAGTGTTTGCACCCAAATTTAAGAGAAGGTGACATTTCAACTATTTCTTAAAAGACGAGAAAGAATATTTCAGGCAAAGAATATTAAGTTCTTTGAGGGTAGAAATTGTTATCAGTTTTATTCACTGCTGTTTCCTAAGTACCTAGAATAATGCATGTGGCACACGTTGGATGCTCAATAAATAACCACTGGATGAATTCATGTCTGAAATGTGAATAATAGCCATATGAACATTAACACACCCCGAAGGGTTGGTATTAGATCCTCTCCACTGGCACTATCAACCGTTCTCTCATCTGACCTCTGATATTCAAGTTCATGAGAGAAAAAGAAAAAAGAACACTGGGCTGGGATCATCTGGCCAAGTGCCAAGCTTGGCAATAAGTACAAAGGGGAGTCAATTTTAAGCCCTCCAGTGACAGGTATATTTCATATTAGATTGTTAAGTTGCTTTGACCTGTTTCCAACTTCACCACATCAGAAAGTCTTTCCTCCTCTTAGGATCCTAGGACAGCCACACAAGCTTATTAGTCACTGCTGGTGCTCAAAGGAAGAGGGATTATAGCCTTTTGAGATTTAAATCAAAACTTAGGTGAGTAGGGCACCAGCCACATGCACCAAGGCTGTCGGGTTTGAACCCAGCCCCACCCAGGCCTGCTAAAGACCAATGACAACTGCAACCAAAAAAATAGTTGGGCATTGTGACTGCTGCCTATAATCCCAGCTACTTAGGAGGCTGAGGCAAGAGATTCACTTAAGCCCAAGAGTTTGAGGTTGCTGTGGGCTGTGATGCTACGGCACTCTACCAAGGGTGACATAGTGAGACTCTGTCTCAAAAAAAAAAAAAACTCAGGCCTTCCAATGTGGAATTTCTTATTGATAAAAGACATCAAGATATCCAAAAAGTTATATCACTTAAACTCCCTAGAAAATACCAAGGCTCTCAGCAGAAAAGTTAAATTCAGGATCTGGATCCAGTCAGTCAAGTCTCCCAGTATAAATTCAGGGGCAGAGGCCACTCTTCTTTCAAGATTTTCAGTCAACCAGCACAGATTGCTCCATACAGCCCTCTCCCCTAACCTAAGAATACCACTCTACGCCCACACGATAGAAAATGAAGTCATAGCTATAGCTAGTAGGGGTCCCCCAAAATCGCTATGCTTTAGGGGAAGACATTGGTTCATACCTTGCTTAGACCTACCTGCATATCCTCTGCTGCCCCAGAAGGCAAAAGATTGACCCCCTTAAGTAAGCAGGAAAGTGAGCTGTCAATAGTAGCAGAAGGAATGGCCTGAACTTACCAGGCACTCAGCACAATGGACACACAGCTTCGCCATACATGCCTCTTCCTCCTCCTGGTCAGTGCTGCAGAGAAAGGACACACCAGACCTGAATCATCACTGTCCTCAGTATGGTTAAAAGCACAAGTATCAGACATGGCTGCATTTAGATTCCAGTTCTGCCACTTACTAGCTAGGTGACTGGGCAAAAAATGACTTGTGTTTCGACAGCCTGTTTCTTCATCTATAAATGCAGATAGTACCATTTACCCTTAAAGCATAGTTGTTAGAAATAAAAAAGAAACCCATCTGAAACACATACGATAGTTTCCAACACACAGTGAGTGCTCAGAAAATAGGAGCTAGTCATAATCATTCCTTCAGAAAGGAACTGAGCACGGACAATGTCTGAGGCTCTGTGCTATGCTGCAGATAAAGAGATAGATAATCTCAGGCCTGTGAAGAGCTCACAACCTCATGGAATGAGGGACCTGTGAAAATTTAACCAGTATAGGCTCGGCACCTGTAGCTCAGCAACTAGGGCACTGGCCATATACACCAGGCCTGGCAGGTTCAGTATCTTGATATCTTTTATCAATAAGATATTCCACATTGGAAGGCCCCAATTTTTTTTTTTTTGAGATAGAGTCTCACTATGTCACCCTTGCTGGCGGGTTCAAACCCTGCCAAACAACAGTGACAAGTACAATAAAATAGCTGGACATTGTGGTGGGTGCCTCTGTCCCAGCTACTTGGGAGGCTGAGGCAAGAGAATCGCTTAAGCCCAGGAGTTAGAGGTTGCTGTGAGCTGTGACACTATGGCACTCTATTGAGGGTGACATAGTGAGACTCTGTCTCAAAAAAAAAATCAAAAAGAAAAAGAAAATTTAACCAGTACATTATAATACAATGTGATAAATGTTTTAATTGAGTTAAGATCAAACTGCTGTGGCAGCAGAGAGCAGGGAGTGACTAATTCTCCCTGGAGGACTCAAAGAAACTCAAGGGGCGGGGCTATTTCAGTTGGGTCTTGGAGGACATTCAAAGAGTTTCCAGGTAAGCAAGTGAGGCACTGAGGGCATTCCAGGCAAGAGAAAAGTATTGATGGTGGAGAGTGAGGAGATTTGAATAAGTATAGTGTGTTTAAGGGGAAAAATAAACTCACTATAACTAGAATGGGAGGTGAATAAGAAGAAAGTTCAGGAAACAATGTATTAGAGGAAGATGGTAAAAGTTTTATATAACATGCTTAGAAATAACTAGACATTAGCATTGTTATGAAGAATTATTTACAGCTCAGCGCCTGTAGCTCAAGTGGCTAAGGCACCAGCCGCATGCACCAGAGCTGGTGGGTTTGAATCCAGCCTAGGCCCACCAAATAACAATGACAACTACAACCAACAGATAGCCAGGTGTTGTGGCGGGCACCTGTGGTTCCAGCTACTTGGGAAGCTGAGGCAAGAGAATTGCTTAAGCCCAGGAGTTGGAGGTTGCTGTGAGCTGTGATGCCACAGCACTCTACCCAGGGCAACAGCTTGAGGCTCTGTCTCAAAAAAAAAAAAAAAGAATTATTTACCTTTTAGGGGCCACAGATTCCTTGTAAAGGGCACGGGGCACTTTCTCTCCATTAAATAGATGCACATACACTCATCTACACACAGAGAAGGGAAACTGGGGACCTTCTCAATGTAGACCTTTCTTCCCTGGGTTAAGAACCCCCAGTACAGAAACACTAGAAAACCAACAGGGGTTTTTAGTAGATTTTTGCTACTATTTTCTTTAAGTACATTTGTTTTTAGGGAATGCTCATTGGCATAATAAAGTTTAATAAATCCTTTTGATACCACACTCCATTCAGCCCTTCAGAACATATGCTAAACAAGAACTGATCCTGCTTTTTCAAATCATTTTTGGGGCAGTGCCTATGGCTTAGCGCCAGCCCCATATTCCAAGGGTGGCAGGTTCGAACCAGACCCCGGCTAAACTGCAACAAAAAATAGCCAGGCATTGTGGCAGGCACTGTGATCCCAGCTTCTCAGGAGGCAAGAGAATCACCTAAGCCCAGGAGTTGGAGGTTGCTGTGAGCTATGACACCAAGGAACTGTATCAAGGGTGACATAGTAAAACTCTGTCTCAAAAAAAAAAAAGACTATGGTTTATCTTTCAAGGGTACAAGTGAATCTTTCTAAAAGTAGAATATAAACGTCTTAACACAATACCTAAGAAAATGGCATAAAGGCTATGTTAACCAGTTTGATGAAAATATTTCAAATTGTATATGAAAACACCACACTGTACTCTATGAATACATTAATGTACACAGCTAACATTTAATAAAAAAAAAAGAAAGAAAAAGAAAAGAAAAAGACTTCTCAGGCAGCGCCTGTGGCTCAAAGGAGTAGGGCGCCAGCCCCATATGCCGGAGGTGGCGGGTTCAAACCTAGCCTCGGCCAAAAACTGCAAAAAAAAAACAAGGAGAAGAGAAAATAACTAACTTAGAATGTCCTTGTCATTTTGTAATAATGAAATTATCTACTTCAGAATTTATATTCAAAACCATGACATTGTACAATCTGACTTCTGAGAAGACTAGAACCATACTCTCAACGCCTCCATTTCCCTCCAAATTCCTATCCACAAGTTTCGCTTCCAACCTTCCTTTTTCTTCCTCCTCCACAGAGCTATTCTCTTCAAAAAGAAACTTCACTGCAGAACTAAACTCGTCCTGGAAAAAAACGAAGGTGGTGGATGTAGGGATCTGGGAGTCCCTGAAGAGGAAATGAGTTCTTTGCTCCGGGCCCCAGCTGGACTTACTCGTCTGAAACCTCGATAGATGACTTCTTATAGCCAGACTTGCTCCTCTTCCTCAGCCCGGCAGCCTTCTGACCCATTCTTACCAGCAGCAGGACCACCACCACTGCGGAGGGCACAAAGACGAGGATGGAAAGGATGGCCACAGAGGAGAGCATGGTGCCAAAACCTGGGGGTGGAGAGAGAGGAGGTGAAGGCGAGGGCCTGCCAGAGTGCATCCTGCAACACGAGCCAGGTTCTACTTTCACATTCATATTTCTTCTGATTACAGAAGGAACGTATCTTTGTGAAAAGGGTAGAAAAACGGAAAAGTACAGTGAAGAATAAAAATTGACCCATAATCCCACTGCCCCAAAATAACACTTTGGTATCTAGCTGTTCAATCTTCAATCAAGGGGTATTGGGTGGGGGTATATATTTTTGGAAGTATGGATCATATTTTATATACTATTTCTAACCTCCTTTTAAACTTATGATATGATAGATATTTTAATGATTGCTTCCAGATGGGCTGTTTAATGGCTGCCATATCCTTCTACCATATTGAATGATTTATGGACTCAATTCCCTAATCTTGACATTCAAATTGTTTCAAATTCTTTGTATCTGTAAACTGTATTAGGATGACAATCTTGGCACATAAATCTTCATGTTTATCTCTCCTTCTTTAAGATAAAATAGAAAATGGAATGACTGGATCAAAAAGGTATTTTCTTTAAAGGCACCAGCTTCATACTAACAAACTGTATCAGTTTCTATTCCTTCCAGCCGCATGAGTGTGCTCATGTCATTGAAATCTACAAGTTATTCTCTTTTTAAAAAAGAAGAAGAGGAAGGAGAAAGAAAGCAAGAAAGAGGGAGAGGGAAGGAGGAAGACAAGGAAGGGAGGGAAAGAGGGAAGAGAAAGGGAGGGAAGAGAGAAGGTAGAAGAGAAGGAGTGAGGAAAACTTGATGAAGAATTGAGAAATGACAAGGCATCCACAATGAACCATCCTGCATCTCTAGATCTTGGATTCAAATCCCACTGAGGACTAGATTGACCACTGAATAGCCACCAAGGAGTCCTTAACCCACTCTCCTCCTGTTTCACACTAAAAGGAAACTACTGCTCTCTGTATCACAGAAGAGATTCGCCCCATCGTTAGAGGGCATCCTTCTAAGACACAGGCAAGAAAATTATCTTATTTAACTGGGAGTTCCCTTATTAGGGAAACTGGAATGATGTCTACGGCACAGAAACCACCACCCTCTATTTACTCAGGGGGTTGCCGTACATTCCACAAGACCTTTGGCCACCTAAGGCGAAAATGAAAAAGGGATAATGGAAAAACTATGACAATATTTGAAGTTTTCAAGATAAAGATAAAAACTGTATCTTGACAGACACATCAGGATGGCAGAAAAACGATTTGGACACAACGATCCACTGACCCAACTGGCTTACAAAGATAGAACTTTGCCTCTCACCGAGCTCTCCAGAAGGAACCCGGGCCGAGCCCTGCAGAAGGTTGGTGGCAGTTGCTTACCCCTTTCTGTGACTGTCAGCTCTGTCACGGGAATATTATGGTGCACATCTGGGGGGTTCTTCACAGCACAGCTGAATGTCCCATTGTCCTTTATGGTAGGGCTGCTTATGCTTATAGATGCGTCCCCTTTGTACACATTTCCAACCCAGGAAATCCGATCCCGAAATGTGCCTGCTGTGGTTGGGTACTGGAAAGACTGATAATGAAAAACCTAAGAAAGCAACACCGTGAGGGGAAAAGTTAATTGGAAAAATGCAATGAACAAGTAAAGCTAAGCAGATTCGAAATAAAATACAACTGTATCGTGGTGGGATTTATTTTTTCCGTTTAGGCCTTTTTTTTTTTTTTTTTTTTTTTTTGAGACAGAGCCTCAAGCTGTCCCCCTGGGTAGAGTGCCGTGGCATCACAGCTCACAGCAACCTCCAACTCCTGGGCTCAAGCGAGTCTCCTGCCTCTGCCTCCCAAGTAGCTGGGACCACAGGCGCCCGCCACAACGCCCGGCTATTTTTTGGTTGCAGTCATCATTGTTGTTTTGGCGGGTCCGGGCTGGGGATTCGAACCCACCACCTTAGGTGTACGTGGCTGGCGCCTTAGCCGGTTAAGCTATAGGCGCCGAGCCTAGGCCATTTTTTAATGCTTTTCCTACCTCTATCCTACAGGTAAGGTGATAGTATAATAAAAATGGTAATCAGAAAAAGGCCCGATGAGAGAATCCTGGGATCCTAACCCCTGAATCTCAGTTCTCCCTAAAGTCCCAAAGCACTAGTTCTCAACCAGAGGCAATTTCACTCTTCAGGAGACATTTGGAAATGTCTGGAGACATTTTTGGTAGTCAGAATTGGGGAGAGAAACTTCTGGCATCCAGTGGGTGGAGTCCAGGGATACTGCTAACCATCCTACAATGCATAGGAGAGTTCCTCACAGCAAGAGTCATCCACCTCAAAGGTCAACAGTGCCAAGTCGGAGAAACCTTGTTTTAAAGTGGCATCTAATTCTTGCACAGTACTTTATAGCCTGCGGTGACTTCCACACATCTCTCTCTTGAGCCTCATGACAACACTGAACCATCTGAAACACGCATAATTGTTCCAAATTTGCGAAGAGGGGAACAAACAAAGCCCAAAACAAAAAACTAAGTGACTTACTCAAAGGTACACACCTAGCAAGTGTCAAATGGGAGATTCTGTTTATTGACAAAATCACCAAGAGAGTGTAATAGAATTCAGACTTTCTCAAGCGATCCATCTCGGCTATTAATACAAACCCTATGTCACAGGCATGATAAGTCCTCCATGAATGTATGTTGAATTAAAACAATGCTGCTTCAGACTTGGTAACCTCTGACACTGCCTCACCAAAAGCACCTAATTATACCTGGAACCAGGCCGGGCGGGTACTATAAAACAATGACTTCTCTCTCTTGTGCAAGACACAGGCTTTCCTCTTTCTTTGTTTACTTAGTAACTTCCCACTTAGGAAGCCAGGCATTTATAGTCACTGAATTGCCCAATTTTGAAGAGCAACTTCACGGAGAAGGTGCTCAATCTTATTGGTTCAATTGTTCATGCATTCATTCAACAAATATTTGGCACACGCCCAGAATGGGTTAGGTACTGTGTTAAGTAAAAGGACACAGTGGGAGCCAGGCAGGCACAGGCCCTACTCTCACAGAACTTACATTCCAGGTAAACACAGATGGTAAGAAATAACACGTGTGATGGTCGCTGATTGTTCCATTTTTTGAGGAGATAAAGGACGCCTACCACTGATTATCAACATCAGTGTAAAAGAGTATGAAACTCCTTATTGACAAAACAAAGCCTGCTGTGTATCCTTTAAGATGAATCTAACAGCTCGGCGCCTATAGCTCAACCGGCTAAGGCGCCAGCCACGTACACCTAAGGTGGCGGGTTCAAATCCCAAGCCCAGACCCGCCAAACAACAATGACGGCTGCAACCAAAAAATAGCCGGGCGTTGTGGTGGGCGCCTGTGGTCCCAGCTACTTGGGAGGCGGAGGCAGGAGACTCGCTTGAGCCCAGGAGTTGGAGGTTGCTGTGAGCTGTAATGCCACGGCACTCTACCCAGGGGGACAGCTTGAGGCTCTGTCTCCAAAAAAAAAAAAAAAAAAAAGATGAATCTAACCTATAAATTTCATGTTAAATTCATGATATTCAAGTCCTTGCAAATTGATTAATCTGACAGAATGATGAACCACAGAACTGATGAACCACAGAACTTCAACATGTGTGTGACTTTAATTCTAACTTGGGAGAGTTTGCTAATTTTCTGATTAGCCTCACAGAGAGCAATGCTAAGAGAAAACTGCTATTTGCACTCAAGGTTTCTGACCCAAGTAGCTCTGCATTGCTTGCTGTGTCCTACTTTTGACCAAGGAGGGAGAGCCAAATAAAGCCAGCCATAGTTTCCTCACCACTCAGAATAAAGTGACCTGTTTCAAGTCTAAAGAAAAAAAGACACCACGAATACAGCCTCGCTGCCTTCACTGGAGTTGCCTACCTCCCTCCACGCTATGTGGCATTCCACAATGGCTCCTAAAACAGAATTCAAAGCATATACATTACAATCAAAGAGAAAGTTTTCCAACGAAGAAAACACAATCCATAAATTCAGCTTACTTTCAAAAATGCAATCTTATATATACAGCTGTGACATTCACGTTCTTGAATAACATCTGTCCTGAGCTGAGGATAATACTGCTGGGAGCATAAAGAGAGTTTTTATAGCACTGTAATCTTCAATTAGATACCCACAATGGGATTGGGACCATAATTGTGTTTTATATGTGTGACTAAAGTATGTGGCGAGGCCAGCTGTCACCGATGGCATCTGACCCCGACACAAGGTACCCCCCTTTCCTTCAAAAGCAGCTGTATAAACCAATGCAGATGTTTACACACTGGAAATGCCAAGATAAACCCGCAGAGCATGGATTCTCAAACAAACCCACCCACTGAGACAACCTATAACAGAAAATGAGCAGCCTTAAGAGAAAGGATGTCTGTGCCCGGGACCTACTGTATTTTCCTAGCTAACAGTCCTGGGGGTGGCCTTTTTTGCACATCAGGCCTAAAGATGAATCTATGAAACTATGCAAAAAGAAACAACAGAGGAAACAAAATTAAACCACGTTTCCTCTGACTTTCTGACAATTTTTTTCCTGCAAGTTATTTACAAGATGCTTAGGCAGAAGAATAAAAAGCCTTATATGACCAGAGGAATGTCAGATAGTGTAAAAGCTCATCTCCTTCTATTTATTTATTTAGACAGAGTCTCACTTTGTTGCCCTCGGGAGAGTACGTGGCATCACAGCTCACAGCAACCTCAAACTCCTGGGCTCAAATGATGCCCTTGCCTCAGCCTCCCTGGTAGCTGGGACTACAGGTGCTCACCACAACGCCCAGCTATTTTTTAGAGATAGGGGTCTCACTCTTGCTCAGGCTGGTCTCGAACTCCTGAGCTCAGACAATCCACTCGCCTCAGCCTCGCAGAGTGCTGGGATTACAGGCGTGAGCTGCCACACCCAGCCTATTTCCTTCCATTTAAATTGAAGCCCATCTTCTGCTCTAAGATGAGAAGGACTCACATGACTTGTAATATAAAGATTCCTCAAGTTGACCACAGGAGAGTCAGAGAAACTTTCTGGAAAGTACACACTTACTGATTCTGTGCGACTGCTACTGGCAGGGCGATATGTCCAGTCTATGGTCAGCTTGTCAGAGACAGCTGAAGTTGACTTGAAGGTGCACTTCAACTTGATCTTCTCTCCAACATAACCTCGGACATGGGCATCTGCATGAATCTCCAAGGAAAGGACGATATGAACACCTAATAAAAGCAAGCCCAAACACTTAAAAACGCATTCATTTGGATGGATTACATGCATGTAAGTGAACAATACAGAGATGCTATTTATCATTTTTAGGGCTCTCATCAAAAAGGCAGAGACATAACTATCTTCTTACGCAGGCCCACGAGGAACAAGGAGCTGATGTATGCATTAATCAAGGAAAGCATTTTTAGCATTTTGCAGTCTTAAATCACAGACTGCCTGCTTAGATAGAATAGAAAACCTGGTCATATCAGTATTTTTCCAAACACAGACTTGTGGTTCAATTAAGTACAAACATGTGGTCTGCCCCCAGCAAACTAAAAGGTGACATCACCCACCCTCTTTCAGTTCCTCCACCAGACAAGACACACACACACACAAACACATATACTCCGGGAATTCGGCAGCTTTTGTGGTCTAAGGGACTTATCTTGGGTTCAGCACCATGGTGGCATGAAGCTACCACCACCTCAATCCCTGGCAAAATGAGAAGAGATAACAAGAATGGCAAACATTTTTTTCTAAGAATTTTTAACAACTGCCCCAGGTTCTATCTAGTTTTCCTCTCTTTTCTTTAAATTGTTCATTATTATGAGTATATAATAGTTGTATATCTTTTTAGGGTCCCTCCTTTTGTTTGAACCCACCCCCTCCAGTATATGGGGCCGGCGCTCTACTCCTTTGAGCCACAGGCACTGCCTGGGTTCCTCCCTTTGTTAAAGCTGGTTTATGAATCATTCATCTATTAAATCAGGGGGAAGACAATGGAATAAGTAAATACATTCTACAGTATAAAAATAAGATAGCATTTTTAAACCCTCCAGAGCAGTGCTTTTCCACCGTTTTTATCTCACGGCACACACGAACCCCTAGCTGAGCTTCTGTGGCACACTTAAATTACGTTGACTAAAAAAAGAGTCATAAAAAGAATCTATCTTACTGTGCTTCTTTCGAAAATAATTTAATTTATGATCTTTAAAAATTTGCACGGCACACCTAAGATTTTCTCAGGGCACACTGGTTAAAAATCACTGCTCTAGAGCCTTACAGGCCGTCTCCAAGTTATAAACATCCAACTGACATATGACTCGCACTTACGAAGGAGACTATTACAGGTAATAGGTAAATGTCCCTGTTCCAACAAACATACAAATTCAACTTAAGAACAAACCTTCAGAACCCATCTCGTTCATAACCAGGGGCTGTTGGTATTCTTTCCCCAGTCACTTTGACACTCCATCTCCCTAAAGAGCCAGTACTTTCTTCTGGCCAATCCCTTCTGCTTTCAGAGAACAGTAAGTAGAAACTTATCTTTCACCAGGGAGCCATGTTTTAGGGAATTAGTCACCAGCACCTTGTTTCTCCTGCTTCCTCTCCACCTAAATGAAACAATCCTTCTGTCGTTCCCTCCTCACAACACATTCCCAATGCTCAGACACCTTCAAGGCCAGAAGACCCTTCTGTTGGCCCAGAGCAGCAAAGCTTCAGAGAACAAACCCATACACGGTCCTGAAAACCAGAAATCCCTCTGCATAGACAGGCTGGTGTAGTGATTGTGCACACAGTACCCTCAGCCAGAGGGTCTGGGTTCAAATACAGTAACTGCCTAGCAAGTTGCTGTATTTCTTCAGTTTCCTCACCCTTCTGGGACTGAAAATAGCACTGCTCAGAAGGTCAGGGTAAGGATTAAAAGAGTTAAAACACGTGCAAGGCTGAGCAGCCTGCCCAGCTCACAGCAAGTCCTCAGTGCGTGTTAGATACCATCATCAAGACACGTCTTCAGTCCTGCCGACACCGTCAACCTTTCCTGTCTCCGACAGTTATGAGTCATTAGTTCTACTGCCTGTACCTCTGCCTGCTTTCAATTATTTTTCCAGTTCCTCTCTAGATAATCTTGTTTGTCCACATTCCTCTTAAAAGGAGGACACCAAGACTGAGCTCACTCATAAAAGCTCATAAGAATCTGACCCATCCTAAAGACCAAGATGACTTCAGGTTCATCCATCGCTTGCCTTACAACTTTGACCGGCTAAACTTTTCATTCCTTCTGTGTCTTTGCAAAGGCTGTTCCTCTGCCTAAAAGGCCTTTACCCCTCAGTTCCCACCCTTTTAAACCCCTACTCTAACCCATCGATATGAAAAAATCATTATTCATCACTCAAGATCCAGTTCTTAAAAATGGAAGGTGGAAATGAATTTAAAGAGATTTAACGTGTAGATTTAGAATTAGCCAGACCTGGATTTGAGTTCTAGTTCACCTATTTTTTGGCTGGGAGACCTTGATCACAGTTATCTACCCCATTCAAGCTTTAGCTTCCTCACTTGGTAACTGGGAAAAATACTAAGAACTCCTCATCACAGTTGGATCATTATGAAGATCCACTATAATTTTAAAAGATAACATATTAAAGCTTAGTACCTGGAATAACAACTTAACGATAATAACAACTTAGCTATTAGTGTTAAAATGAACACTGCATCTTCAAAAACCTTCGATCATTCCCTATTGGGCTACGGAATAAAATCCAAACAGGGACAAGGTGACCCCAAACTTCTACCGCTCTGCTGACCTACCTATCCCATCTCCTTCGCTACGCCTGCAATTTCCTGCCATTTTCCAAATGTACTGTGACCTTCCAAGCCACTGTGCCTTTATCTTGAGTACGTCTTTGTCTGCATGGTCCTTTTCATCCTTACCAGTCCCTCCAGAGTTGTTCCCCACCACAACACATCCCCAGTGCTCATACACCTTCTAATTGCAGCTCAAATATCTGCCCACTTTGTGACGCCTTCCCAGACTCCCCGATGGAGTTCATCGGGGTTTTGTTTGAACCCACCCCCTCCAGTATATGGGGCCGGCGCTCTACTCCTTTGAGCCACAGGCACTGCCTGGGTTCCTCCCTTTGTTAAAGCTGGTTTATGAATCATTCATCTATTAAATCAGGGGGAAGTGATTCTTTCTTCCCCTAAGTTCACAATGTTGTCAGGCACCGACGCCATTAATTGCACCTACTTTTTATAGGCTATTTCCTTCATTAAATGCAAGGACCTTCAGGGCAAACGTTCAGAGGGAGGGGAACAGACAGAAAGAGACTAAGGAGGAAAAAAAGGTGGACAGGTCACCAAAACTTTCAGCAGAGGAACAAAGTAGTGCTCCTTAGCCACCCACTCTCCTCCTATCACCTTCTTTTATGGTATTCCCAACACTCCGAATTCCCCTACACTTCTTTCCATTGCCCCATTCAGGAAATGCTCCCTCTAGATGCGTACTCCTAGATGGGGCTGGCATACTCTCCCGGAGAAAAATCGCACACCTCCACAGACAGCTGCCATCAGAAATTCATGAATTTCACCCACAGCTGAGCCCTCGGGAGACCTGGCGAATCTTTAACTGGCCTTGCTTCTTGCTTAGCTCACAGTCCATGATTCCCTGAGTCCTTGTCATTCTCCCCCAGTCATCTACCAACCTCCAAACCCCTCATTCTCAGAAGAAAATGTCCCCTTTTACTTTTTTTTTTTTTTTTTTGCTGTTTTTGGCCAGGGTTGGGTTGAACCTGCCACCTCCGGCATATGGGGCCAGTGCCCTACTCCTTTGAGCCACAGGCGCCTCCCCCTTTTACTTTTTCAAGAGACCTGAGACCACACAGACCGCCCCCATATACGCCTTTCTGCATCTGCGGCCATTCTTCCTTCCAGCCTGAAAGGATGAGATGTCCCTTTTCCTATGCAAGGACAACCCCTTCTCCTTTGCCCCATCCATCCCTCCACGCCTTGCTTCAGCAGAAAAATCCTCTCTGTGGTTTTCAACTGCTCCCCTTCAGGAGGGCCCCGCTCTCTCCTCTGGCTCTAAGCCAGTGTTTTTCAACCTTTTTTAATCTCACGGCACACTTGAACCTTTAGTTAAACTTCCACAGCACACTTAAATTATGTAGATCAAAAAAATAGAGTGGAAAAAAAGAATATATTTATTGTGCTTGAAACTTCTTTTGAAAATAATTTAATTAATGGCCTTTAAAATTTTTTGGAGCACACCTAAAATCCTCCATAGCACACCAGCATGCCATGGCACACCAGTTGAGTATCACTGCTCTAAATACACAGAAGTCTCCCCCATTCTTAAAAAACAAATAGCAATTTTTTTTTTTGAGACAGAGAGTCTCACTATGTCACCCTCAGTAGAGTACGGTGGCATCACAGCTCTCAGCAACCTCCAACTCTTGGGCTTAAACGATTCTCTTGCTTCAACCTCCCAAGTAGCTGGGACTACAGGTGCCTGCCACAATGCCCAGCTATTTTTTGTTGCAGTTGTCATTGTTGTTTTAGCTGGCCCGGGCCAGGTTCGAACCTGCCAGCCTCGGTGTATGTGGCTGGTGCCGTAACCACTGCGCTACAGGCACTGAGTCAGCAATTTTTTAAAAGCACTCATTCCTCAGCCCTGAAATACTACTCTAGTTTCCAACCACTACCCTCCATCCTTTCTAAGCCAACTTTGTGAAAGAGTGATCTATACCTGAGGTCTCCACTTCCTCCCTTCCCATCACTTTTGGACTCTACAGTCTAACTGGACTCCACTTCACTAGTAAAGGACACCACATTATCTTAAAACTGCAAAATCCAAGGAACAAAAACTCTAGGTACACTTTTCTAGCCTTCCTCCATTGGACCCCTCTGCAGCTATGACCACTTCCTTCTGGAAGCTTCTATCTCGAGGCTTACATGGCAATACTCTCACTCACTCACTCATTCTTCAAACATATATTTATTGTAGGTTTGGGGATAAACGTGAGCAAAACAAATACGCTCCCTTGGATGCTGGAAATACAGCAGAAGTTTGATGTATTAATGAAATAACCATAAAGACAAATGCATAATTACAAGCCCCAATAACAAATATGAAGGAAAGACAAAAAGCATGATCATGAGAACTGCGCCTTCCATGATGGGGGAGGGAGAGGAGACTGGTTAATGGATGGTTCCCTGATCTTCTGAGCTAAGATCTGAAGGAGGGGGAACAGTGGAAGAGAGGGAGAGCATTCTAGGAAGAGAATATAGCATGTGGAAAGGTCCTACCCCAGGAAGAACGGTCAGTCAAGGAACTAAAAAGCAGGAAGGCAGCAACACAGCATGAAAGAGAGACAGAGAGAAGAGTAAGATACAGCCAGGAGGGAACAGGAACCAACCAGACAGGACCTTAGAGGTTTGGGTCTTTATCCTTAGGGTAATCAAAGTCATGGAAAGTACTTAAGTGTGGAACTGAGTAAAAAGAGTCATGATGAAATTCAAATTTTTAAAACATCACTTTAGGGAAGACACATAGGAGTCAAGAGTGAATGTCGGGAGATGACTGAGGAGGCTACTGTAATAGTCTAGTGGGAAAGAAGGGAAGCTTGCACTAAGTTGGTGGCAGTGGACATGGACAGAACTAAGAAGACAAGAATACTTACATGGTAAAATCAATGAGAATTAGTGATAGAGCAGATGTGCTTCTCCGCCTTTGGCCAAGATCAAGTGTGGCATGTCAGGGAAAGGGAAGTGCTAAGGATGACTTGGGTTACCTACTTGGTGATACCATTCATTGAGAGAGAGAAGACTAGAAAAGTACTAGGCTTGGCAAGGAGTTTGATTCTGCATGAGTTCAAGATGCCTTTGAGACACCCAAGGGGTAATGCCAAGGAAGCAGTTGGTTTAGGGAAGGGGTCAGAAAACTAGGCCCACAGGCCAAATGAAAGCAAATGGATCTAGTGGGAGAGAAGCAAACTAAAAATAACCAGCAATTGACCCTACCTACACTCAGTTCTGCTGGTACCCAGTTTGGCCAATCAATATATCAAGTGTTCTCCTAGCAAACAGCTAAAAAAAGGTACATCTTTTTGTAAATAAAGTTTTATTAGGTCAGGTGCAATAGCTCAGGCCTGTAATCCTAGCACTCTGGGAGACTGAGACAGGTGGATTAATTGAGCTCACAGGTTCCAGACCAGACTGAGCAAGAGCAAGACCCCATCCCTAACAATAACTGAGCATTGTGGCAGGTGCCTGTAGTCCCAGCTACTTGGAAGGTTGAGGCAAGAGGATCACTTGACCCCAAGAGTTTGAGGTTGTAGAGAGCTATGACAGCATTGCACTCTACTGAGGGCAACAAAGTAAAACTTGGTCTCAAAATAAATAAATAAAGTTTTATTAGGACACAGTCATGTTAATTTGTTTACATACTGTCTATGACTGTTGCAGAATGGAGTAATTAGTTGCAAGAGAGACTATGTGGCCCACTAAGTCTAAAATATTTACTCTCTGGTCCTTTATGGAAAAGTTTTGCCAACCTCTAATTTAGATCAAAGAGAGATCTGGGTTATAGTTATAAATCAGAATCTCATTAGTCTCACTCCAATCAACTCTCCACCCTGTATTATATACACACATGCACGCGCACACACACACACTCTCCACATCTCAAACAGTTCAAATTAAATCTCTAAGGCATCTCCTTTCCTACCTATCCTGTAAACACTGGTGTTCCTTAAGCTCCATCCTGAGCCCATGGTCACTCTACGTGTTCTCCTTGGATAAACCCATCCACTTTTATAGATTTAGCAATTACTGACTGAGGTGATGGATACCCTAATTACTCTGATTTTATTAATTCATATTGGATGTCTGTATCAAAATATCCCATGTGCCCTGTAAAGATAGACAACTATTATGTGCCCATAATAATTAAAAATAGTTTCAGTAACCACTAATAGGCTAATGATTTCCCAATCTATATTTCTAGCCATGATCTGCCTCTGAGTGTTCAGATGTTACTGGATTCAGCCACTTGAATATCACCACCACAGAACCTCAAATTAGATGTAGTAAATATACATTTGCTGCCAGTTCAGTATCCATTTCTCCTCATCTCCTTTCCTAAAAATACTCAGATTTTCTTTGCATGGCTACGATGCCTATCCTTTCCCATGGAGACCACAAGCAAGAGGGAAAATGATCCTATCAATCAGGGGCCAGACAGGAAATCAAAGGGACAATCAGCTGAGATTTTGAAGAATGGGGCCACTTCACAAAAGGAAAGAGACTTTCCAAAGGGACTCTTCCCAGGGTCAAGGGAACCAACAAAGGCATGAACCCCAGACCTGAGGGGACAATGAGAAGGAATGGTGTTAGTAGATCCTGGTGTGAGTGGAGCTATTGTTTTAGAGGGACGTGGGCACCATAGACCGTGACACTAAGACAGGGATGGAGCACGAAAGAAATATCTGCCTCTCTCTTCTCCTGCCCTCCAGTCTCCTGCCAATGACTTCCATTGGCCAAACCTAACTGGAAGCAGAGGAAGAAAGCCTGAATGACCATCTATAGAGTCAGCTTCCCAGACAGTAAAGAAGAGGGGAGGGGCCGCAGGGGGGAGTAAATTAATCTAGTGGGAAGGAAGGAAACTAAAAATAACTAGCAACTGACCCTACTTGCAGCTGAAGCTGACCCACATTGGCCTAAACCAAACATTACACCCAGTTGTCTCTTCATACACAACAAAAGTTTTACCAAAATAAAAAAAAGCCCTGATATGTAGAGTTGGACAATTTCTATGGTGCAAATACACCTACAATGGTTAATTTCAAGCTACAAAGATAAAGTCCTTGAATGTTCAGTTAGGAAGAGATGTACTAATTGGCCTCTGAGAGTCGGAAGAACTGGCTGCAGCACACCAACCTCCTGATAACAGAAACATGTTTGGGGTCAATATGTACTCAAAGTTAATTCAATCAAGTTTCAGAAAACTTGCTTGGAAACTTTTGTAATGCCTCCATGCTTTGTATATGTCCTCTCTGTCTAGAATTTTTGAACTCTAATGAACTCCTATTCTAATGAACTCCTATTCTTTCAAGATTTAACTCTGGTTACACCTCCAGGAAATCTATCCTTTATCGTCTTGGCACACAAGGGCATCTCTCCTGCATGCCCATGGTTTGTAGTGCCTTCTCCTCTTAGTACAAGATTCTAAAATTATCTGTTGCCTTATCTATCTTCTCCAATAGACCCTAAGCTCATCAAAACAGAGCCTAACCCACTGCAGATGCTTAGTAATATTTATCCAACTGGACCAAACCAACAAAAATAAAAGTAAAGTTGTTACAAAACAATCATAAAAATACACATTCAGAGCAAATTTTGGTTACTGAATAATAGCAAGCTACTTACCTACCAACCTCTTCCTCATTAACATATCTGAATTCCATATTTACAAGCATCATTTTGCCACAAAGTAATCAATATTTCAAGTCACTTTATTGAAATCCAAACACTGGATAAGTGAGTCCTAAATGTTACAGAAAAATAAGATCCACAGATGAACTAAACTAATCTACATGGTTAGATGTCAGGATGTTGGCTCCTTGTAAAGGAGAATGGATAATGACTGGAAGGAAATACAAGGAAGGATTCTGGAATATCAGGAATATTCTGTATGTCCTAATTTGGGTGTTGGTTACTTAGGTATGTTCAGTTTCTGAAAACTCATTCAGCTATATTCACTTGAGATATGTGTACTTTTCTCTCTACATAGTCTACTGAAATTAAAAGTGTTTTAAAATCAATAGATGTCAGAGAGCTTGTCTCCTCCACTCACAAAAACAGAAGGAGAAAAATACCCGCCCACTCTTAATTCATTCAGAAACATCCCTCCTAGGCCTTATCCTCTTACAGATACTTATCTTTTCACCTGAATTAAAAGGTCTCCTTGACAGATTAAAAGCAGCCAGCGATAGAAATAGTCATAATAATTAACAAAAATTTTAATCTAGGGGAAAAAGAAGAAAGTCACATTTTCACATAAGTAATCTTATACCTGGAAGAAACTAAATAAATAAATATGTTGAAACCAAGCTCCCAATTTCGTTCACCTCATTTTCTAAAACATAAGTCTCACAATCTTTGATTCATATAATGATATACTTAAACGAAGAAGAAAAAAGTGTAAGAACCCTAGGCTCCCTCGTGTACTGTTTCTGCATACTTAGACAATTGATATAGCAGGTCCAGACTTACAACCTCAGAAGAATTCAAGAAAACTAATAATTTGCAGGGCTCTATTTTTGAGAATGGAAGGCAATTACACACAGGTATGAAACCAAAGTCTATCACCTAATAGATTCAAAAGTAAAACCAAAAAATGGATGAACTTTGCAAACATGCTAAGTGACAGAAGCCAGTCACAAAAGAGCACACGATTGCATGGTTCCATTTATAAGAAATGTCCAGAATTGGGAAATCCATAGAAAAAGAATTGGTAGTTCCCAGGGGTTGGGACAAAAAGTTGTTAACAGAATTTCTCTTTGGAGTGATGAAAATGTTCTAAAATTAATTGTGGTAATAATCGTAACTATACTGTAACTATACTAAAAAGCCAATGAATTGTATTGGCAATGCCTGAGTTACAAACATCTGACTTACATACAACTTGCACTTACAAACAAGGCTATTGCAGATAACAGATAAATGTACCTGTTCCAACTTACATACAAATTCAACTTAAGAACAAAGCTACAGAACCTATCTCATTCATAACCTGGGGACTGCCTGTACTTTAAACGAGTAAACTGTACACATATGGCATGTAAATTATATCTCAATAAAGCTGTTATTTTTTTAAAAGACAAAAGAGCTATTCAAGTAATAAGTACATGGAGATCATAAAATCAACTTTAAATGTTTGACTGGATGATCTGGCCTGCTGGATTTGACAGATAATCTTCAATGCAAAATGACATTAGGTTTAAGAAATCATTCACTATTTCTAGAAATTTTTTTCTCAATAGGATAATATTTGAACATTTCCCATATGTGTGTTGCAGTACCCACACAAATTAAAGGGAGGGAGGAAGTAAGAGTGGGAGAGAGGGAGAAGAAGAGAGAGAGAAGTAGATTTATTTGGAGTGACAGCAGGCCAGTCTAAATACTATATTGCAAAATAATTATGCTAAAAAACTGGACACTTAACAACGACACAGGCAGCTGGGAGGGTTCAGGGAGTGTGCTGGCAGCATGAATATTAGTCACCAGTTAAATAAGAACTTCCAGCCTTACCTGCTAAGACTTAGGACACCTGATGTCATTAAAGTCTTTCTATAATATCAAAAGTTCCTTTCAGAATCCTCATTACCCAGAGGAAAAAAATTTTTAAGTTAACAATTTGCTCTAAGGCTAGCTATACTAATATTAATATTTCATTTTCAAGGAGGAAGCACACAGACACACAAAATCCCAGAAATAATCGCACCCCAAAATGAAGGTAATTAAATTGGACTGAAATTTATGCAAATTGAAATTTCAAGAAAGCAAAACGTATCTAAATTTTAAGACTATGTCATAGTGTGAATACTGTATTTCTGATATTAGTTAATAGATCAACATTTTAACAGAATTGACAGGCCCCTTTTTGTACTATTTAAAAAGTGTGTTAAAGCTGTTGCTTTTTCCTCAACAATGTTTCTCGATTATAAACGATATCACATTCCATCCCTTCTGAGACTAACGTTTTATTTCATACCCCCTGACAACACCTACAAAAACCAAAATTACCAGCAGTCAGTATTTTGTTTCCCAAAGTTCCTGGGTCAAACTACTGAACACAGAATGGCCTTTGTCTAATCAAGGTATACAGCGCACGAAACCCCGGCCGTCAACACTGGTATCTCATCACAAGTAAACGCCAGGGACTCCCAAAGCCAGAGCTCTTGGGGTCCCATCAGTTCAGCCAGCGCCAGAATATGGCGCTAAGTCACGCGAGCTGGTTGGTCCAGCTCCCAAGGCCCAGACAAGGGCTGACATCCTCCCAACCCCCTTCAGCGGTCAGCGGCAAGAAGATAACATCCTCCCGCGAGCCAACCCCCTCCTTCCTTCCCGGAGCCCAGCGGGGGCTTTCCGGAGACCACCCCCCCGGAACCGGAAAAGCGACCATCTTTCTTAACCCCCCGGCCGGAAGTGGAGCGGAGCCGGCCGGCGCACTCACTCTGGAAGAGCAGGACGCCCAGCAGCGGGCAGAGCGCGCAGCCACGGCCTCCAGCCGCTCCGCTCTGCTGCATCCCGACAGCTCTGCAGATGCTGCGCACCTTGTTTACGGCTCCCAGTAACCACACAGGTGACACCGGAAGTGACGTCGGGCGGGAGGCAGCGCGGGAACGTGCGGCGGTCCGAAGTTGCCATAGGAACGTGGATTCTTTCCAGAGCCGCGCCTGGTTTCTCTGCCCAGCGGTTGCTTAACGCCGAGCTGGAAGCTGATTGCTCTTCTGCTTGAAAGAAGTGGACTGCAGCCTTGGAACATTTGTAATTTTGTTTCTATGGAATGCAAGACTAGATCATCTGTATTCCAGACGTTTTTATCTCTATAGATTATCTTAGTTGACTGCTCTCAGAATAGATTTCCGTAAATTTAGAGTTCAGAGAGACCTAGGAAATCATACAGGATAGTCAGTAGGTAAACAACGTGTTAGGCCCTTGTGGTGATAAGTGCCACAGTCTCTTTGATTCCTGTTCTCTTTAGTGTAGCTATGTTAGCATCCTGAATTGGGTGTTTATTAAAATTGATATTGGCAGTGGCAATATGATCGAGTTATTACAGCCTGTATTAGAGGACAAAGAGAACTGGGATTTGTGTAACCTTTGGTTGGAAAAGTAAGAAAGTTATGGTATCACAGTAGTTGAAATGAGATGGCATCACATCCTTCTGAAAAGAGAGATGGGACAGTGCTCTGCTTTAGTCATTAGTAAGCCTATTTTCTAGGAATTGCCACATATTTAATGAAAGCAGGAAGGGTACGGAAATACACCTCAGCTTTGGGGAAGAATTAATACTAGACTGAAAAGCTGGTAGTTTTCTCTTTTACGACTAACACAAGTGTACCAAATAGAATATTTTATATGTTCCTTTGAAAGAGTCCCCAGTCCTCAACCTAAGTGGTGTTGCTATGCCCAATTCCCAGCTATCCAAAGCAATGTGGAAATTCTGTGGCAATCCATATACTTTTGTTTATCCAGTAGAAACTAATGCTACCCATTATTGACTTCCAGATTCTCCCTACTAAAACAGCTTTTCAGTGAAGGCAAAATACACATCCATCTGTTTTCTTTTACCTGTTGTGTGGAATTTTTAATTAGCATATAAGCAAATTACATAATTGATAATTCTTTATTACTGAAGGTTCATTTACATAGTGTTTCAACCATAATAAAAAATAAATTACAAATACAAACGTCCTCTTTAGGAAGGATATGCTAAACACCAGGGCTATATTACCCCTTGACTATTTAGCCAAGATACAAAGTACAGGTTTAGCTGGAAAAACTGTCCATGAATTTTAACTATTTCTTTGTTTTATTAATGGAACGTCATCCAGGCCATCTGTTTGAAGAAATATCCAGTTATTATATTTGCAAAGGTTGAGTTATGAAGAAAAATACAAGATACGAATTAAAGGTAACAATAGACTTTAAATCTCATTTTTAGTTTCAAAACCAAATATTGAAACTTCACTTTTTTAGGCAGTATAAAAGGCAGAATTAAGACAGGTATGGAAGAAATTTCAGAATTAAAGTTTCCATGTAAATAATATCAATTTATTTAAAGTACATATTGGAAAAATACCAAGGTCCATGAACATTAAATACAGATAATCTATTTGAAATTTCTAGTTTGTTAAAAGAAGGAACATCTCAGGGCGGCGCCTGAGGCTCAAGGAGTAGGGCACTGGTCCCATATATCAGGGGTGGTGGGTTCAAACCCGGCCCCCCGGCCAAAAACTGCAAAAAAAAAAAAAAAAAAAAAAAAAGAAGTAACATCTGCAGCCCAGTTGGTAAAAACTGAAGAAGTATCAGGCTGTGAAGACTGATCTTGAGCCTTAACTTTTAGATCTTTTCAGTCCTTGGTACAAATGTTTAAGCTTAAATTTGGAAAGATGCTAGAAAATACAATTTTTAAAAGACATTCTTCTTGACTCAGCGCCCGTAGCACAGTGGTTATGGCGCCGGCCGCATACACCGAGGCTGGCAGGTTCGAACCCAGCCCGGGCCAGCTAAGCAACAATAACAGCTACAACAGAAAAATAGCCGGGCGTTGTGGCGGGTGCCTGTAGTTCCAGCTACTTGGGAGGCTAAGGCAAGAGACTTGCTTAAGCCCAAGAGTTTGAGGTTGCTCTGAGCTGTGATGCCACAGCTCTCTACTGAGGGCGACGTAGTAAGACTCTGTCTCAAAAAAAAAAGACACTCTTCTTTCCATAGCCTACTTATAAAGTCTGCTTTATCTACCACTATAAGGAGAAAAAAGAACAAAATTGGTTTCCTTCAGTTGAAGTAGTGTTGGCATTTCTTGACTTCATACCCAATTTCCCCAGCCCCCAGTAAGTGATGAATTGCAACCCCAAAAAATAAAGAAGGAATTTAAATAATCTCAGGTCTCAGAGCTTTGCAGAATACTGTACAATTTTATCATTTAGGGTTGATTTTTTTTCGCCAGCCTTCTATTTTCAAAGTAGTCGTGTACTAACTATTTCTGAGTCCTTAGGTTCAACGGCTTCATGACTCCAGTCTAAAAATGAGCATAGATTGTTGTTACAGATCATTGAACTGGGTGAGGGGGAAGTATAGGAAGCTAAATAGTCAATCGCTGCTCATGGAAAACCTACGTCCTTATTATTTTCTACAACATAGAAAAAAGGTGACAAACAATATGAAGTGGCACATGCCAATTCATTAGCGTTTATGTGACCTTTTGTAGTTACCACGTGATTTAGCCTTGTGCTATTGTAAACCTTGCATTAATCAATGGCAACAACAGCAAAGCCTACCACCTGGGATACTGAAAGAAGTTCAATGAAAGAAGATGTGTAGCATACTTCAGGTAACCCACAAAAATATTGTTTACCAGTTTGAATTTAGAACTTCCTAGTACATGTAATCAATCCAAAACAGCTGGGAGACTTAGCTCACCTTTTAATTGAGAATGTGGGAAGAAAAGCGAGTGACCACATTAACTTTTATAACAAGAGTATTTCTCTAACGAAACCAATATGTAAAAGGAAATGGCATGACAATTTGGCTCCTACCCCCTTTGATGGCAATCGATGTATATACAAGTTATAATCCATAAGGAGTGTTTAAGAGCAAAAATACAGTTCCTTAGTACAAGAGGTAAAGAGCATTTGAAAAATGTCTTCAGTCTGAAATTAAATAAAACCTTCATAATGAGGTTGTATGTGAGTCTGGTGGTATCTACCAGGAATTAGCCCTATGCTGACGCTAGAGGAATGTCGCTTATCTACGTAGATATGTGCTGCAGAATTGGTCGGAAGACAGTTCACAACTGGAAAAGCCAAAGAAAACGTTCCATTAACTTCAAGAAATACCAGAGTTCTTGTTCTTGGACATCTTCAGCTTCCTAAAACAGAAAACAAAAGTTTAACTGGATGATATATTTGAAAAGAGTACAGTGAGAATTTGGCATTATGAATTGCCTATATGTAATATTAAATCTCTTCCTGATTCTAAAGGAAACTATTCTTAAATGTATTCTCTCCCTAATTTAATTTTTAAAAGAAGTTTCCCAACCCTTATTACATAATTCTCAGAGTCATAGCTTCTAAGTGCCTTGCATAGACCCTTGGGCGATCCACAGCTTGCTTGCACACACACTTCTGTCTCTTATTATTAAAAAAACCAGAGAAAAGTAAGGAAGATAGGGTATGGAATTCACTCATCACCTAAATTTTGAAGCCTTTTCTTTTTTTCTTTCTTTTTTTTTTTTTGGCTAAAGTTTTGTAAGCTGACATTCATTCCTGAAACGCTCTAGTATGCATTTTTTTTTTGAGACATAGCCTCAAGCTGTCCCCCTGGGTAGAGTGCTATGACATCACAGCTCACAGCAACCTCCAACTCCTGGGCTCAAGCTATTCTCCTGCCTCTGCTTCCCAAGTAGCTGGGATTACAGGTGCCTGCCACAAAGCCCTGCTATTTTTTGGTTGCAGCTGTCATTGTTGTTTGGCAAGCCTAGGCTGGATTTAAACTCACCAGCTCAGGTGTATGTGGCTGGTGCCTTAACCACTTGAGCTACAGGCACTGAGCCTCTAGTATGTATTTTTTAAATAGGGACATTTTCCTTATAACCCCAGTACCAGGGTGGTGCCTGTGGCTCACTGAGTAGGGTGCTAGCCCCATATATCAAGGGTGGCAGGTTCAAACCTGGCCCCAGCCAAACTGCAACAAAAATAGCCGGGCACTGTGGCTGGCACCTGTGATCCCAGCTACTTGGGAGACTGAGGCAAGAGAATCACCTAAGCCCAAGAGCTGGAGGTTGCTGTGAGCTGTGACGCCACAGCACTCTACTGAGGGCAACAAAATGAGACTCTCTCTCTAAATAATAATAATAATAACCCAGTACCATTATTACACTTAATAAAAACTAACAGTAATTCCCTACTATTATTCATATATTCAACATTTTCATATACAAGACTTCTCCAATTGCCCCTTCAAGTTTTTTAACAGTTTGTTCAGACTAATATCCACCCAGCAAGAGATCACACATTGCATTTGGAGTTAGTCTCTTAAGTTTCTTTTCATCTAAAACAGTTCCCATCCTTCTTTTCCATGACCCAAATTTGTTTGAGATAAGATAAAGTATATTTTTAAGGTAAGTGTATTTTTGGAAAGACAATAGTTTCTCTTTTAACAAAGAGAAAATTTTAATACCAAATTTTTGTGGTTTTCTGGTTTCACAATACAATCCTTTTCATTTTTCCCCATAGTCTATTTTATAGATCCTTGAGGGCTTTCCCTGGCACTTTAGCCTATAAAAATGTGACCCTCTTTGTAACTAGTAACGGTCTATAAAAATTTCCTCCCATTTAGAAGAACCAGACAGGTTTACAGGTGGGAGTCATTAAAGTCAAGAATCTTCTTTTATTACCAGTCATCAGTATAAAAGTCAAGTTTGCATGTTTTGGCTTATGACATCTAGAAAGTGACTATGTGGACTTACTTCAGAGAATGGGAGAAATTCTGAGCAAATGAAAAATAAACCATCCTGCCTTTTAAGCCTGATGAACCTGAAAACTGGAAAAATAAAATCACACACTAAACTGGATTCATCGTCCCAATAACTAAATGCTGGACATTGAAATCAATTCCAAATAATAAAAAAGTCCTGTTCAAACGCCAGGCATATCTATTGACTCACTCTCTTAATACTATGATGTGTTTAAAATAAAAAACCAAAACAAGCAGATATTAATCTTTCCACGTAAAAAAAGGTTTATTTACATGTTGAACATTTACCATTATTGGTGGTGATCATGTAACCCCAAGGCCACAAATAACCTTAGAATTCTCTCAGCTTTAATGGCAGCAGAGTTGGGCTTCATAAAGCTAAGAAAAGACTTTTATCTCCCTGACCCAGCTCCTCTAATTTCTTTCTTTCTTTCTTTCTTTTTTTTTTGCAGGTTGCCAGGGCCGGGTTTGAACCTGCCACCCTCGGTATATGGGGCTGGCTCCCTACTCACTGAGCCACAGGCGCCTCCCCCAGCTCCTCTAATTTCAATAGGAAACACTTAACCTTAAAAAGTAATCTGGGAGATGCACTTTAGAGATGATCAGAAAGCTGAAGAAAGAAATCAACCTATTTTTGGATCTTACCATCTAGAGATGTTAGTCTGTGTCTTCTAAATAAACAGAGACTTTTTTCCCTTGGTTGAGCTTTTCCTCTTCTTTTCTGTAACAGAGAAGCAGAAACAGAAGCAGAAATGTCAGGTGAACAGGACAAGAAGCAAGGGAGGCAAATCCTACAGAAGCCTTCAGGTAAGGGATTTTCTTCTCTCAATTTTGGGAATAATTACATGTGCCTGGGAGTAAATTGAAGCTTACAGAGCACTAAATTAGTACCGTGTTTCCCCCAAAATAAGACCTACCCAAAAAATAAGCCCCAGCAGGATTTCTATGCATTTGTTAAATATAAGCCCTCCCTCATAATAAGACCTAGTGATGGGCGTGGCTATGCAGCATATCTGCATATGTGCTGCATAGCCACGCCCTGCATTTCCAGCACCGATGTGGTAAGGAAGACTGGAATACCTCTTATCTGCCACAGCTCCTTTCTCAGAGCCATTCGCACATGTGGATGCACATGTGGTAACCGCCATCACAGGCATCCTATTGCACATGTGCAAACAGCTAGGGGAAAGGAGTTCACACATCACTAGCACCAGCCCCACCAACAAGGTCAGCTCCCCCTGTCAGGTTCCAGAAGAAGATGATTTAACTGTATTTGAATAAATGTGGATTGTTGTGTTATACTTAATAAAAATAAGACATCCTCTGAAAAATAAGCCCTAGTGTGTCTTCTTGAGAAAAAATAAATATAAGATAGTGTCTTATTTTCGGGGAAACACAGTACCATCTAACTAATAATACTCATACCTCCACCATATGACTCCCCTGGATATCTGAACTTTAGACACTTATCAAAACGTAAAGGATCTGATTTTAAAACTCCAAAGGTTTAAAGCACAGTTCTCCCTTAGTATCCTACCTCTAATGTCCACTCCTTATTTAGAAAATGTTCTGGGGTGACCTAGAATTCATTGTATTGATTATATTCTGTTTAAATCAGAACTTTAGAGTTGGGTTCATTTAGACTTCTTAAAATCAATTTATTTCAGTAAATAATTATTTAGGAAAAGAAACAAATGGTGCTGAGGCATCAAGATAGTCTCAAAAGAATGAATTTGAGGCCGAGTGCGGTGGCTCATGCCTGTAATCCTAGCCCTCTGGGTGACTGAGGCAGTGGATTGCCAGAGCTCACAAGTTCAAGACCAGCCTGAGCAAAAGCAAGACCCCCTTCTCTACTACAAATCGAAACACTGAGGCAAAAGGATCTATTGAGCCCAAGAACTGGAAGTTGCTGTGAGCTATGATGCCACAGCACTCTACCTAGGGTGACAGCTTGAGACTCTCTCAAAAAAAAAGAAAGAAAGAAATTTGGACTCCTACCTCAACCATATACAAATGTAAACTCAAAATGAATCAAAGACCTAAATGTAAGAACTAAAACTATAAAACTCTTAGAAAAAAAATAGGCATAAGTCTTCATGACCTTAGGGATTAGGCAGTAGGGTTTTTTTTTTTTTTTCTTGAGACAGTCTCACTTTGTCACCCTCAGTAGAGTGCTGTGGCATCACAGCTCACAGCAACCTCCAACTCTTGGACTTAGGCGATTCTCTTGCCTCGGCCTCCCGAGTATCTGGTTCTACAGGTGCCCACCACAACACCTGGGTATTTTTGTTGCAGTTGTCACTGCTATTTTAGCTGGCCAGGACCAGGTTCCACCCTGGGTATGTGGGGCCGCCACCCTACCCACTGAGCCACAGAGGCCGCCCAGGCAGTGGGTTTTTTAGATAAGACACAAAAGCATGAGCAACAAAAGAAAAAAAATGGACTTCATCGAAATTTAAAACTTCAGTTCATCAAAGAACATTAAGAAGAACATGAAAAGACAACCCACAGACTGGGAGAAAATAATTACAAGTTGTATATCTGATAAGGGAATAGCATCCTTTCAAGAACTCTTACAAGTCGGCAATAAAAAGACAGCTAACCCCACTTTAAAGTGGGGAAACTATCTGAACGGATACATCTCCAAATAAGATAGACAAATGGCCAGTAAACACATGGAGAGATGCTCCACATCGATATTCGTTCGGAAAATACTAATGGAAAGCTCAGTGAGATACCCCATCCCATCCACTAGATGGCTGTAATAAAAAAGACTCAATAACATTGAGTATGTGGCGAAGTGGGATGATTCCTTATGCATTGCTGATGGGAGTCTAAGATGGTTCAGCTATTTTGGGAAACAATTTGGTAGTTCCTCCAAATTCTGGAACTGAGCTACCCTATGACCCAACACTCTACTCCTATGAGAACTGAGAACATAAGTCTACACAAAAATTTGTAAATGAATGATCCTAGTAGCCTTAGTCATAACAGCCAGAAAATAGAAAAACCTAAATGCCCAGCACTTAATGCATGAGTTACCAATAACGCAGTGTATTCATACAACGGAATACGAGGCAGCCCTAAAATGGCCTGGAGTACTAAGACGTGCTACAATGTGCGTGAACCTTGAAAACATATTAAATAAAAGAAGCTGGACATAAAAGCCACATATTGGGGTGGCGCCTGTGGCTCCAAGGAGTAGGGCGCCAGCCCCATAAGCTAGAGGTGGTGGGTTCAAACCCAGCCCCAGCCAAAAACTGCAAAAAAAAAAGGCCACATATTGTATGATTCCATTTAAATGAAATGTCCACAATAGTGGTTAAGTAGTTGTCAGGGGCTGGTAGAGGGGAAAATACAGAGTTATGGCTAAACGACATGGGGTTTCTTTTGAGGAAGGGAAGTTTAAAAGATTCTGGAATTAATGATGATTATTGCATAACTTTAGAACTATTGAAAGGGGTGGAGTTTGTGGTATGTAAATTTTACCTCAATTTTAAAATATGTTTAGTGAGCACCCGCCATCAGCGCAGCAGACCCTCCTACTCACTGACTCATAGTGGCCCTGCCGACGGCCCAGTGGGTCTTACAAACACGTGCTTCCCGTTAAAAGTAAGGGATACTTTAGAAAAACTCCTCGTAAGCAGATATTTATAAAATCAAATCCCACAAAGTAAAGAAATTCTATAGTAAAATCCTTTTTGAAAATTACAAATTCACACCTAAGTTATCTGGGGTGTGAATTTGAATTCTTTTCATGTAGGATTGACTCAAAGAGAAGATCTGTCCAATAGCTAGTTAGCCCCATCGCACAATTCCAAGAGTCGATGTCAGGGTAATAGAAGACTTTCCCCAGAACTGCCCAGCCTTACGATTTTATCTCCACCACGTTATGAGCTCTTTCAGCCCATCGCTTTTTCCGGAACTGCTGGAAGAGGACCACCACAATTACTATTATGATCATAACTGCACAGGCAGAGCCAATGGCCAGAGCCAGGAAGTAGATCTCAGAGAAGCGTACTGTAAGGAGAAAAAGATCAAGTTAGGTTTCTAACAAGAGGCCTGTGATGAAATCTAAAAGCATAACAAGGACCATCAGAAGGTGGAATCTTCCTTTCTCCTACCTATATGCATAAAATACCACACTACATCGTAAACCTTAGCAGCAGTGGGAAACCGTGATACTTGCAGGGGTGTCCAGCCTTTTTTCTGTTATACAGTAGACGATTAAGAGTTGTCTCGGGCCACACATTAAATACACAAACACTAACAAAAGCTAAGGAGCAAAAGAAAAGGTCCTTACATACTTTTTGTGATATCCGACCATGGATAAGGAAAATAATCCTCAAATAATCTGCAGGTTGGACACCCCTGCCTTGGTGGTTCTCAAAGTGTGATCCTAGAAGCAGCAGCAATAGTATCACTTGAGAACTTTGAAATGTAAACTCTCAGCCCACCCGCCACCAGACCTACTGAATTAGAAACACTAGAGGTGGGGCCCCGCAATCTAGATTTTAACATTTCCTCCCGGTGATTCTGATGCAGGTTTTCTGATGTGAAAACCACTGGGTGGATTGAACCACCTATGGGGTAAGGTTATTGCCAACCTTATCAAACCTAGTGCCCAACCAATTTCTCCCTGACTCCCTCTCAGTACCACTGTCATTTAGTCATGTATTCTGATTTATTGAGAGCCTACTATGTTCCAGGGACTGTGATAGCAATGCAAATCAAAAGGACATTGCCCTCATGGAGCTCATTTCCACTGGGGATTTAGGCAAGTAAATGGGTGACTACAGTCTAGTGAATAAATAATGAAAGAGGGAACCAGACTAGAGTCTGTGAACCCTGACTCTCCTGTCCTTTGGGATTTAAACTTCAGTAAGCTCACAGAGTCAGAAAAGACACCAGAGAATGTCTAGCCCAAGGCTTCCCAACCTTGAGTCCATGAAAGAGGATTGGGGGTCATCCCCAAGCCCACAAAATCCACATCTCATTGTGTATGTCTTCATATTTTATGGGGAGCAGAGCTCCAATTCTCAGAGTAGTGATCTGCCAATGTTTAAGAACCATTGGTTTTTTTCGTCCAACCTATTCATTCTGCAGACAAAGAAGACAAGGTCCAGAACTATAATGTTACTTCTTTCAATACTCAGATGATTTATCTGAGTCACACAGTTCTCTATCATGGAGGCCTTGAGAAATAGTTTGAAAGTCTACTAGGAATGAAAGGAGATCATACCACTTTATTGGCTTATACATTTGGAGTAGTAATATTGTGTGTTGGTTAAGAGTGCACATCAGAGAGTGCTAGGTTAAAATATCAGCTTTGAGGGGTGAGGGATAAAAACTTACCTATGACGCACAATAGGAACACTAGTCTGGTGACGGGCACACTAAAATCTCTGACCTTTGGCTCGACAAAGGCGCCAAGCCGCATACACCAGAGCTGGCAGGTTCAAATCCACCCCGGGCTTGCCAAACAACAATGACAACTACAACCAAAAAATAGCTGGGCATTGTGGCGGGCGCCTGTAGTCCCAGCTACTTGGGAGACTGAGGCAAGAGAATCGATTAAGCCCAAGAGTTACGGCACTCTACCAAGGGTAACATAGTGAGACTCTATCTCAAAAAATAGAAAATAAAAGCTCTGACCTAAACCGTACATGAGGTATCCCTATAACAAAACATCTGTACCCCCTTTATATCTTGAAATTAAAGGGAAAAAAGGTGGAAAACATAGAATACTTTTATGTTTATAAAAGAGCAGTAAAAAAAATATCAGCTCCACTGTTTACTAGCTGTGTGATTTGGAGTAATTACCTTTTGTGAGCCTCAGTTTCCTCGTGTATGAAATAGAGCTAATGATACTCATTTCTTGAGTTCTTACTTTTAAAAATTTCATGCAAATTGTTCTAGGCCATGCCTATACAAAATAAACACTCAATATATGGTGGCTATTATAATTGTCAGTACAATTTAGAGTTTGGGGAATGTTCACATTTACTATTTTATCCTCACCATAATCCTTGCTATATTCACTTTGCAGATGAGAAAAATTCAGATTTATTTATAGCTGGCAAATGGTAACAAGGACTCCAGCCCAGACCTTCCACAGGTAAGTTTGACATATTTTGCCCTTTGTTCCCTAGCAGGGTCTTCCAGGGTGCCCTTTACAGGGCTGCAGACGACAGTGCACCTGTTTGGAGCACAACTTTAGAGTCAACCTAGTGCCCAACCAACTTCTTCAGAGTTCCTCCATTTATCAGCTTGGTGACTTTGGGAAAGGGACTTAATCTTTACCAGCCTCGGTTTCCTCATCGGTAAAATGGGAGGCACTAACTGCATGACAGACCGACAAGGTCTGCCACATGGAGCCCTGACGTTGGGAAGTACTCACTGAGCGTTAGCTACCATGACTGGCATTTGCTTCCTCGGGTCGTGTGAGTGTTACATGAGCCAGTGCACCCCAAGCACTTTGGGCAGTGCCTAGCGCAGAGTGGATACTCAGTAAGTACCTTGAATGAATAAGTGGATGAACAGAACTATTGTTAGCCTTTTATCGGAGAGATGCTTCCTTTCCCTTTCACAGTCTCAAAGCCATTTTTGTAGCAGATTCGGAGTCCCTCTGCTTTACTTTCTGTTTCTTTCCACAGCCAAACAAAGCCTTTCTCTTTTACCCCAGGACTTTTCAGTTCCCAGCTCTCAGAGAGGGTAGTCCCTCTCTAACCCTTTCAGCCATCACAAAAGACTGCCCTTCTCTTTTCTGCACGCTCTCACACGTCCCCCAAACCACTATTCCCTGTCGTACGTAACCTACCAGTGTGCACGACGCTGAGCCGGATCTCCCCTATCACCCCGTCAACATCGGGGGGATTCTTCACCTGGCAGGTGTACGTCCCATTGTCATCGAACTGCAGTTTCCAGAGCCTGATGGAGACGTCATACCGCTCTGGGTTCCCATCCCAGCCCACCCGATCTTTAAACCGCCCGCTCATGGGTTTGAAGGGATCCACGTGGTAGTAGAATACCTGGAGAGGAGAACAGACAGAAGGTCTTTCTTACTCAGTACCCGGGCAAGGAGGCTGAGAAGGCAGGCGCAGAAGAGAAATACCGGTGAGCCTAACTGGGCACCTGCCAGCTCTCTCCCTTGCTTCCCCCTTCCCGGGCCTCTCAGTTTTGTCAGTCTCCCTAGAATTGTTGCCCCACTTAACCCATTGCTTGTTGCTAAGAAAAACACTGGAAGAGCAAAGAGAGATGGACTGGCTCATTATTATCCTAACCAAGGGTCCCCTGGAAAATGACAATAATCTACTTACAAACTGCTCAGGGCCTCCATCTAGAGGACGGAAATTCCAAGTCACTGTTAGAGCATCGCCCACAGGGGCAAAGCTGGAGAAAGTGCATTTTAACCGGGTATCTGTCCCATTAACAGCCTCCAGCACCCGGGGGGTATAAATTTCCACCGCTGCTATGGGCCAGAGAGCTGCAGTGAAGAGAAAGAAGGGTTAACCAGGTCTATAAAGTATTGTGAGAACTTCTGCTGACACTCCCAAAATAAAGATCTGAATAGAGTATAACTGAGATGCCCCAGTTTCCAAATCTACTTCACCCCTCGTCTGCATACTCCTACCCATATGCAACCTTGACCTTCCCATTCCAGACAGACACTAAAAATACCGCCCGGCCAGCTTTCTCTTACTTTCTCCACAGCATGCTCTCCTAGCCCCATGGTACCAACTTCAAAACCGGCATAACAAACTACCAACATCAGCAAATACAATGGAAAGCAGAAATAAAAATTTAAATGAATCGTAACATTGATTAGACATCACATTATGGACGAAGATTAAGCATTATGTGTCGTTTGGAAAATGGTCTCCTCCCAGGTTAAGTTTTCCAGAAAGGGTCCTAATTATGTGCGTTTCACACTGACCAGTCTTCTGCCAAAATTGAATTAATCAACTCCAGACAGCTTATGTTTACCTGCACCCTGGAACCTTTAGACCACGTGGCTTTATTTTTTTTAACCATATTTACATTTAGAATGTGTATGTTGGGGCAGTTTCAAAACCACAGCGGGCCTCTCTCTGTAACAATCTCAGCTTTCCCAGTACTGCTAAGAGTCCCAGACAAGACCCACACGCAGAAATACAAGTGCCAAGTCCCGCCAGCAGCAGGAGGTTGAGAGCGGCTACCCCAAAAAAATGTGTGTAACCTGAGATTAAAAAGCCCTCTCTGTGCCTGAATCACTGGCAGCTGAACACACCTAAACCTGTTTGTCCAAAAGCGGTTACCCAAAACAACCCACCAAATTGGTTTCAGTAAAATCCAAACTAAAGTAAACTGCAACTGGGGCTCCGGCTCCCAGACCAAACTCTTGCAACTTCTTTGACTATTAGCTAACTTTACAGAGGAGGAAACGAAGGACAAAGTGTTGAGAGAAGCCTTCCGGCTCTTACCTGTGAGCTGTATGCCCAGGAGAAAAAGCACCACACGAGTAGGGTTCTTGCCATACATGAGGGAAACCCAGCCCTGGGCCCAGAGGCCAGACTGGGCAGACCAATGGCTCCAATGCCCTGCCAAGGCCACTCCAGACAGAGCAAGTGCCCCGTTTTCCCAGAGAGAGGAGTCCAAGTCCCTTACCTATGCCTGTGATTTCATCCTGCTCTGGCTGTGCACTTTGCTGAAATGAAAGGTGGGGCCTCAGCTCCCAGCACCCTCCTTCTTTCCTCCCTCCCTCCCTCCCTCTAGGCTACAGCACGTCTGCACAAAGGTCTCTGACTCTCAGAAGTCCTTTCTTTACTCTTCAGTTAATCTAACTGGGCTCTGGCCTCTAGATGGCCTGGGAAACAGCCAGCGGAGGTGGTGCCAGCCCCAAACGTCCGAGGCTGCTTTGGGTTTGGCCACACACACCCTTTTTAAGAGGCACTAGGCTCGCCTGGGAAGTGAAATGCTGAAACCACCTTGCAGTGATTCTTCTTCCCAAAGCACCACCCCAGGGCCACATTAGCCTAGGGCTGGATTCACTGCAACTTCAGAACACAAATCAGAATTCCTGGGACCCGCAGTGAACAAAGTCCTACAGCTGATAACCCTCAGTTTTAGCTACTTGTTTTCCACAAGGATTTCTGGACCTTCCTGAGAGAGGCTGCTGAAACAAACAGACCAGATCAAATCTCAATGCTTAACAGTCCTTAACCTTTGAAAGACCGAAAGAATCTGGACACCATCGTGGCTCACTTACCCTACCATGCCAATGAAGTTTGCAAAGTTGCCAGAACACCCCCGTGAAACATTCCCATTTTGCCAGTGAGGACACTAAGAACCCAAGGAAGGTAAATGATTTGCCCAAGGTTGCACAGCTACTAGGTGGCAAAGCCAGAATGTTTTTTTAAAAATATAGTACTGGCTCGGTGCCTGTGGCTCAAGCAGCTAAGGCACCAGCCACATATACCTAAGGTGGCCAGTTCGAATCCAGCCCGGGCCCGCCAAAACAACAATGACGGCTACAATCACAAAATAGCCGGGCATTGTGGCGGGCACCTGTGGTCCCAGCTACTTGGGAGGCTGAGGCAGGAGTCTCGCTTGAACCCAGGAGTTAGAGGTTGCTGTGAGCTATGATGCCACAGCACTCTACCCAGGGTAACAGCTTGAGGCTCGGTCTCAAAAAAAAATAAATAAATAAAAGTACAGTGCTCTTTCCACCAAATAACAACTAATGTGAATAATCAAGGCCAGGAGAGGTGGCCCACACCTGTAATCCTAGCACTCTGGGAGGCCAAGGTGGGTGAACTGCTTGAGGTCAAGAGTTCCAGACCAGCCTGAGCAAGAAGATCCCATCTCTATAAACATCTGGGTGTTGTGGTAGGCATCTGTAGTCCCAGCTATTCGGGAAGCTGAGGCAAGAGGATCACTTGAGCCCAAAAGTTTGAGGTTGCTGTGATCTATGACACCACAGCACTCTACCAAGGGCAACAAAGAAAGACTCTATCTCAAAAAAAAAAAAATTAATAATTATATGAATAACCAGCGGGCTCTCAAAGAAAACATTTTCATAATAACTTTTTTGTGTCTGAGCATTCATCTGCCATTTTTTAGGGCAGCCATCTGTCTGAGAAGTCTAAACAGTTGAGGAATTTATACTGGGCACTGAGTGATTCATGCCTGTAATCCTAGCACTCTGGGAGGCCAAGACAGGTTGATTGGCTGTCCCAAGTTCAAGACTAGCCTGAGCCAGAGTGAGACCTCATGGCTAAAAATAGCCAGGCATTGTAGTAGGCACCTGTAGTCCCAGCTATTCAGGAGGCTGAAGCAAGAGAATCACTTGAGCCCCAGAGTTTGAGATTGCTGTGAGCTGTAGCGCCATGGCACTCTACCAAGGGCAGCAAAGTAAGACTCTGTCTCAAAAAGTAAATAAATAAAGAGTTGGGAAATTTAAATGAGAAAAGGTGTCTCCTTGTCTGGAAAGAGGGCGGATCATCCTTATAGATTAATAAAGCGGCAGGGACAGAGCAATGGGAGCAGGATAAAGATGACACATGCAGTTAAGAAGTAGGCTGGGCCAGAAATTGCCCTTATCCCCAGATTAACAGCCTGGAAACTTTCAGTGATTCATGAGCTCTCCTAGCTGAACCTTGGAGTAGAGCAGTTCCCAGGAGTGAAAGAAAGGGATAGGCTGAGCAGAAAAAAAACAAATAAATGAAACATCATAAGGAAAGGAGAGAAAAGAGAAAATTTCACCAAAAGAGAGGCAAAATACAGAGGTGAAGAGAAAGCAAAGGAACCAAGAAACTAGAGAAGGAAAAGGACCAGAGAGACGCAGAGGCCGCCCCGAGTGAACTGGAGCTGTGTGTATGCACCAACGTGTAGTGTGACGGGGTTTCTGAAAATAGTGTGACTCCTTTGTCAGCTTCTAGGTCAGAGAGAAACCTAAAATCAGACTGCTGGGGGGACCGTCCTGATGGTGGCAAGGGAGGCTAAGAGGCAGCCTTTCTGGTATGTAGGCCAGACGAGTTCAGCTTCAGGAGCCTGAAAGACAAAGAGTTAAGGAAACTCGGTCTTGGTTGGCTTTCAACTTGGCAAGAAAATGCAGCTCCAGAGTAAGCATAGGTAGAGAGGCCTGGGGTTTTGAAGTCCACAACAAATTGCAAAATTTGGTGAGAGATAGAGTTACCAAAGAGCTCAGAGATACAGTGAAGAGCAGCAGGAGAGGAATGAGGGCAGGGAGGGCTGAACAAATTGCCTGTTGTCAGGAGCAGAAGAATCCCTCCCGCAGGTAGCCAGACTCCCGGCGAGCTGGCTGCCAGCCTTGCTCCGAGGGGCAGCAGCTGCCCAGACCCTATTCCTTAGCAGAGCTCAAGTTCCTGGCTTTGTGCCGGGCAACACCCCATTCCTTCCAGTTAACAGGAGTGGCTCTCGAGTCACCCATTCCCCTCCCTGGGTGAGGAAGGAGGCCAAGGGCAGAACTTGTTAAAAAGAGAAAACGCTAAATAAAAAGGATGTCTGCCCCTGGAGAGTTCCCTGGACGCCCATCGACAGGCCTCCATCAAACCTGAAGGCATCTATGTAAGGCCTGCATTACAGTTCATCTCTAGGCAAAAGGAAGAGGTGTTCTACAGATTAAAAAGAAGAAAAACTTTTAGAGACACCCTATTCTTTCTGAACTCGTCCAGAGAAAAACCCTGATTGTCGTCAACATTTGTGGCACACCCATAGTTTGGAAAGCATCCCCTCGTGTCCCAAACCTCTACCTGTTTCCCAGAAGTATTTCTAATAAATATCTAGTCCTCACCCAGGAAGAAAACTCTCTGGGGGCTCAGGAGGACAGCTGGCCTGTATCTGTATTTGTAAAAATTGTCCTTCTCAAGAACCTAGGTGAAAAAAAAATGTTAGCACAAGATGAAATCAGCATTCTGTGAAGCAAGCAAAACCAATCATGTGGCTTTTCAGGTGGTTCCAGTACGGCATTTGTTTACTCAAAAGTTTCTGTCCATCTGTCTTACCAGCAAAAAAATTAGATATATAAAGTAAAATAAGACATTTCTGCCTAGAAGGGAACCATATATAGTCTAAGAGGATGGGGAGGTGGAATGTCTTCGTATGGTATGTAAATAATTACCATGTTTGTGATTTCTAATTTCCATCCTTCAGGGATGCACAGGAATTCTAGAAAGAGAAGAAATAAAGGCCTTCCTTTCGGGGCAGATGGGTGGGAATGTGGTGTCCATAGGGGCCAGCAAGCAGTTGTCAAGCCTGGAGCTTGGGGAGGAGTGGAAGGCCAGGGGAGAGCCTGGGCCCACCTGGGCAGGGCCCTTATTTGCCATCCTAACAACTGTGGACTTGATCCTGACAAATATTATCAGTTGAAGGAAGCTACTATGATACTCGAGAAAAGTCTCCTTAGAGTGAAATTACTTTGGTATTTCCTAGAAATATTTTTTTTAAGGGGGAGGAGGCTCAGCGCCCATAGCACAGTGGTTATGGCGCAAGCCACATACACAGAGGCTGGCAGGTTTAAGCCCAGCCCAAGCCAGCTAAACAACAGTGACAGCTGAAACAAAAAATAGCTGAGCATTATGGCGGGTGCCTGTAGTCCCAGCTATTTGGGAGGCTGAAGCAAGAGAATCGCTTAAGCCCAAGAGTTTTGAGGTTGCTGTGAGCTATGATGCTACAGCACTCTACTGAGAGTGACATAGTGAGACTCTGTCTCAAAAAGAAAAAGAATGGAGGAAGAAAGTCTTGAGATTCTGCTGGCTTTTTCATGGGACCCCGACTGAGGGAGCCAGAATGAAATTACAAACCTAATACCTGTTTTCAGAAGACTCAGGGACTCCCAGCCTTCTCTAACCAACAACTGGTATGTGTAGCATCCATTTTTGAAACTTCCTCTGGTTTAAAGAGCTTTTCAAAGACGAAAGAGGGAAGTTAGGATGTCAGCATCCTAGGTGAGAGATGGGTCCTCACCACAAAAGCATATGTGTGTTACCTTTGGTCCTCCTCCTTACCTCAGGTGTCCTAGAAATATTCCAGAGTAAGTTTGGGTCAAAGACTCAGGTCTATTGAGAGAGGATCCCTGAGGAGGGTGAGGTCTAGGAGAACAGGTCTTCTCAAGGAGACCACAAAGATACACCTGCAGGGTCCTCTCCGTGGTGACTCAACTCTTGGGAATTTGTAAACTTAACTTCCTAGAACTTGGAACTTTCCACGCTCTGTGAAATCTTGTAGTTCTGTAGAGGCTGGAATAGCGTCTCCCACTTGATTCAAACTGGCCAATGAGAAGGGTAGCTGTGGGGTGGAACTTTTTGACTGTCGATAAAAAGGGACAGACCAAGCCAGTCGGGGAGTGCGGCCATTTGGAATTCTTCTATGCCGTAAGCTCCTGGCTGGTGAATAAAACCCTTCCTCTTATAAACACGGTGTTTGGGCACTCATTCTCTCCGTGGGGCCTCCTCTTCCTGCAACACTGAGTTTAGAAAAGTTCTGAGAGAGAACACTTTCCTGCCTCCCCACCTCCTTTCAGCTTACAGACACCTCCCCAGTAAAGCCTCAGGCTCCTCTCTTGATTACAGAGGAGAGACCTCATGCCTTTAATAACCCTCCCAGAGAGGAGGCTCTGAAGTTTAACCCTTCACTTATTCTCAAGAGAAGCTAGACAGATTGTGCAGGGCTGGAGAGATGAGGCACCTTTGAAGATAACTGAAAATCTTTCAGGAGGATAAAGGGATATTGATCGATCAATTTGTTTAACTTCCTGTTAACCACACATACCACATCTAAATAGTGGGCAAGAATTTACATCTAGATGTGTTTATTGATGAACACAGTATCTCATTACCCTTATGCCAATTACTCTTGTTAAAATTGGTGACCATGACCTTTCTAGCAATTAAAAAAAAATGAATGTAGGTGGAGAGAAAAGGATAAAATGAATGAATGACCAGAGAGGAGACCGAAAATCTAATCAAGGGCTAGTCCCTAAAGGCCCTTGATAAGGGTTGAAGAGTTTGCCCTTTGTCCAGAGGGCAATCCAGGTGGGCCTTCTGATTTCAAGATTGTTCTTTCTTAAGCATCAAAGGAGGCAAAAAACTTCTCTGCTGCACCCCTTTAAATAAAAGGATTTGTTATTAAAAAAAATAATTGAATTCAGTCAAAAGGCCCAAGGCCCAGGAAGGCCACGGGTTTCATGAAGGCTGCAGGTTCTCCATCTCCAGCAGATGATTTGACCTGAACTGAAACAGTGGCAGAAGGAATGGAGAGGAAGTCGAGGACCTGAGGAGAATGGAAGGGGATTGGTACCTGGTTAGAAGTGGAAGTGAGGGAGAGTAAGTACTGAAAGATTATTCTCAAATTTCTAGCATAAGCAACTGGGTTGAAAATGGCTGCCTTTCTCTGAAGTAGAGAGAGGAAGAATTGTTACATTTGATGTTCCGGTGGGACAGCCAAGCAGAGCTACTCAGTTCTATACTGTTTAAACAAAGTTTATGGGAGGCCATTGTTTGGGACTGGCCGCCTCCACTAGGCCCCAGCAGACCAGACCAGACCAGAATGAAGCCCTCATGCTAGCAAACTCAACTACAAAATGGGCTGATTTTAAACAAACAAACTCAAACAGGACATCCACAGCAACCAATCAAAAGGGGCCCAATTTACCTGAGCTGGCACAGTAAGGAAGGTCCCCTCTGTCTTAACCTTGTAAGGAAAGTTAGTTTAAAAACTATCCATCCACTTTCTGTTCTCTGTTTCTGCTTCCTTCAGCCCTTTTCTACTTATAATGTCAAACTCCTCTGCTCAGCTCATCAAAACACTCAATTTTATAGAATGAGGTGTTGCCTGATCCTAGAATCTCAAGTAAAAGTCAATTTGATTTTTAAACTACATTGGTAATTTTGTCTTTTGACAAGACCCAACAGGACAAACCGATCTGAACTGGGAAGCGAGTTCTGGACTGGAGATCTCAGTCTGAGGTCTTTCAGTCTTCCAGGAGGTAATTGTAAGAAGGAGAATAGATGAAATGTCCCAAGACCACAGTTAAGGGGCAAGGACAAGGTCCCAGCACAGAATCTAGAGACTGAACAATGCCTAGGGGACAAGGAGAAAAGGCAATGTCTAAAGACACTGAGTAAGTGTGTCTAGAAGAAAGGAACAGAGAGGGAAAATTTCTCAGGAGAGAACAGGGTCAAAGAAGGCAGGGAGAGAGTTGTTTCAACAATGAGCAAATATGGCTCGGTGCCTGTGGCTCAGCGGCTAGGGTGCCAGCCACATACACCTAAGGTGGCGGGTTCGAATCCAGCCCAGGCCCGCCAAAGAACAATGATGGCTGCACCCCAAAAATAGCCAGGCATTGTGGCAGGTGCCTGTGGTCCCAGCTACTTGGGAGGCTGAGGCAGGAGACTCTCTTGAGCTCAGGAGTTGGAGGCTGCTGTGAGCTGGGATGCCACAGCACTCTACCCAGGGGGACAGCTTGAGGCTCTGTCTCAAAAAAGAAAAAAACAATGAGCAAATATACAACATAGAAAATGCTACTAAAATCAAAGTAAGACCTGAAAGTGTCCACCTGATGCCCCCACTGGTGACCCTGGTGACACAGTTTCACCAGAAAAGTTGTGAAGACTGAAGCCATTTGCAGTAGATTGAGGGGTATTTGGGAACTGAGGAAGTAATTTACTCTTCAAAGGACAGAGTTTATACAGGGGAACTGGGACGCAGGCAGCTGGAAGGAAACACGGGTGGAAGGGGATTTTTTTTTTTTTTTTTTTTTTAGTTTCTGGTTTATTTGTTGGTTTTAAGAAGGTGAAGAGGTTAGCATGTTAAAATGCTTATAGGAATGAGGCGTGGACTTGAGGAAGTATACCTCCTTCATTGCTAACAAGAGGACATTCTTAGGACAGCCGTGGCTTATACCTGTTATTCCACTATAATGATTAATAAGAGCCTTTGAATGCTCCAGCGTTATAGTTTGGAGGATAATGCATATGTCAATCCAGATAAAGAACAGCCCCAGCGTGGGCCCAGGTGGCTACTTTGAAGGTAATAGGGTTGGAACAGAAAGTTGAAGGAATTTTCATCTACGTGTGTTTCTGTGTAATATAGTTTTATTGTCCCCTGTGAGGGAGTTCTCATCTACTGGCTTCTACCTGTATAGTAGGGAAGGAAGGTCACTGCCATATAGTGAGAGGAGGAGGCACAGATGTCTTGAAGAGAGAGCTATGACAAAGTTGTTGACAGGCATGAGAGCAAATTGGCCAAAGATCAAGTAGCGTGATAATGATAAAGGTCACCCAGCTAGTGACATAGTCAAGTTGAAAACCAGGCCTGCCTAACTCACAAATCAACCCCAGAGCCAACTTTAACTCTTTTGGCATCAATCTCCCTTCCTCATTGGAATCTACCAAATGCGTCTGCAGTCAGCCCTCAGTTGTCTACGCAGACCGCTCTTTGACCATCAATACTCTCTTGACCATTCAGGAAGACTTTTGAAGCAAAAGTAAATGAAACAACATCTTCTCAGCATCTCTCCTGAAAGAAAAGCTTTGATAGCAAAACGCTTGGAAATTTTGTCTAAAAGGAGATTTGGATTGTCCCCAAATCTCATCGTTTTGTTTCTTCTGCCCCCATTACTCTTTTTTTTTTTTTCCAATAGTTTCAAGCAGCGAACCAATTGCTAGGTACTGTCCTTAGGAATTCAGAAGTGAAAATGATCCAATCCTAGCCCTCAAGGAGCACTCAGGCCAAAAAATAAAACTGGTCACGATACAGGGCAGGAAGACGCGGCCCCACGAAGAGAAAGAGCACCCAAACACCACGTTTATAAGAGGAAGGGCTTTATTCACCAGCGGGGAGCTTACGGCATAGAAGAATTCCAAATGACCATGCTCCTCGACTGGCTTGGTCTTTCCCTTTTTATGGACAGTCAAAAAGTTCCACCCCACAGGTACCCTTCTCATTGGCCAGTTTGAATCAAGCAGGAGATGCTATTCCAGCCCCTACAGAACTACAGGATTTGACAGAACTTGGAAATGTCCAAGTTCCAGGAAGTTAAGTCTACAAATTCCCAAGAGCTGAGTCACCATGGAGAGGTCCCCACGGATGCATCCTTGTGGTCTCCTTGAGAAGACCTGTTCTCCTAGACCTCACCCTTCTCAGGTATCCTCTCTCAATAAAGGACATACCAGATAAACGTCAGAGTGCAAAATGAAAGAGAACTCTGCCTGGGACACTCAGAAAACCTTCTCCCAAACGACTAAACATACGTGGCATCCTGAAAAACAAAGACCAGTTAACAAAAGGATAGGGCACTCCAGCCAAGGCCTGCGGTTAGGGGTGAAATGGCATGGCCCACACAGGAATTCCAAGTAGGATGCTGGAGCATGAGAATAGAAATAACTCCCATTTATCAAATAATTTTCTTTTAATGTCTTTACATCTCACAACCACCTTAGAACATACTTTGTGAGTATCTCCATTTCACAGACGAGGAAAATGACTCTGGGACGTTTGGTAACTTGCCCAAGATTACATAGCTAGAAGTAGTATAACTGGATTTTAATTCTAAACTCAGTGATCCTTCCGTCCCCCAAACAAGCTGAAGGTGGAGGAGGCAGAACAGCAGAAAAGGAGCCAGCAAGGCTTTGGTCCTCCTTGCGTTCCTAGGGTTTTTCTTTACATTCTCGTGATGTCAGGGAAATCCTAAAAAGCAATGGAAATTTTAAGTCAAGAGCGAATGAGAAAGGCAAGAGGGACTTGTCGGTAAAGCTAAAAAGATTTTACTTTGTTTCTAAATACAATAGGCCTCAGTAAGGGGTTTTACACCCATGTAAGGACTTAAGCATTGATAACCAAAAGTGATTGCATGAAGCACGCGCTGAATCAGAACAGGAAGAGGGGTTAACAGGTGGTTAGTCTGACCAACTAATCAGATGGTTAGTCTCCTCCACAAGAGCTCACTATGCTAGGCACGGTGGAAAAAGGCCCCGCCTTTCCCAACACCATCAAACATTTTATCCCACCAATACCACTGAGACGTACTTACATTTGAAAACAGACATAATCTTTTTGGAGGAGAGCTGAACTTGCAGTTAGCCTGCTTACGGAATAACAGTAAGTGGAAGCTTAGAAGTTCAAGGCAAGACCTGACTTGTAATTTTCATCAGCAATTCTTGTTTTCCCTGGCTCAGCCTCAGCAACTTTCTGTCTAGAGTCCTTGATTTACTGTAATTCTACCTCCCGTTCTTTGCTCTTTTCACAGCAATGACCTCAGGGGAGAAAAGAGGATTGCAGACACGTTTGGTTTGAGATGATGTCACAAGAGGAGAAGCATGGAATCTATAACTTCAGTGATAGGAAGGGCCGGCCGGTTCTGAGGAATACAGGCAGATAGAAAGAGAGCCCAGGATCCCAGGGCCAAACTCAGAACTGCAAGAACCCTTGATGACCTGTTGCACTAACTTCTAAATTGGCATCTGGAACAAACATCACTCCTTCAGGTATTATTAGGTGTTGAACCAAAAAAAAAAAAGATTCTATACTCAAGAGGAAATGCTGGGTTAAACAAAATAAACAGATTTTTGTTTTGTTTTTAGCTATACTTTTTTTTTGTTGTTAAGACAGAGTCTCGCTCTGTTGCCTGAGTAGAGTGCCCTGGCATCATAGCTCACAGCAGCCTCAAAATCTTAAGCTCAAGTGATCCTCTTATCTTAGTCTCCTGAGTAGCAGGGACTACAGGTGCCTGCCACAATGCCAGGCTAGTTTTTCCATTTATTTATTTATTCATTTATTTTTAGAGACAGACTCTCACTTTGTCACCCTCAGTAGAGTGCAGTGGTGTCACAGCTTACAGCAACCTCCAGCTCTTGGGCTTAGGCGATCCTCTTGCCTCAGCCTCCCAAGTAGCTGGGACTATAGGTGCCTGCCACAATGCCCAGCTATTTTTTTGTTGCAGTTTGGCCAGAGCTGGGTTCAAACCTGCCATCCTTAGTATATGGGGCCAGTGCCCTACTCACTGAGCCACAGGTACCGCCCTAGTTTTTCCATTTTTAGTAGAGATGGCTCCTTCTTTCGCAAGCTGGTCTTGAACTCCTGAGCTCTACTGGCCTTGGCCTCCCAGAGTGCTAGGATTACAGGCGTGAGCCACCACACCCAACCTAGCTATTGTACTTCTTAAGGCCTTTAATGTGCTAACATAGAATCAAGTTTTTTATTCCTTGCCTATTAATTTTTTCCAGAACTTTCTATTCACTGAAAAAAATTGGGACAATACATCTCCGCAGGCTACTAGGAAACTGTCACTGGTCTGTAAGGAGATAATTTAAAAACCTGACAATAACCATTTAAAGTTATTATAAACACTTCGGCATTGCCACAGCATCCAAGGCTGTGATTAGTGTACAGAACAGCACAGGTATTGCAAATTACATGGCAGGAGGCATATGATCTGAGCCGAGTACTAGTCACACACAGCAGAACCCCATGCCAGTCCACAATGGAGCGGAAAAATATTTGGTTCTACAGTTTGCTGAGCACTGATTTAGGAGACACAGATGACCCCAGTCTTTATTGTACACATGGGATGTTGACACCCAAAGACATAAAGTTACCCGTTCAAAGGCACAAAGTGTCAGTAGCAAAGGACTGACCCTGCGAGTTGCCAGTTGGGGGCCCAGATGAAAGAAAAATTTAAAAATGGTAGAATAATGTTACTGAAAATCATTTCATGATGATAATTCTGGTTTTAAATGGCATTCAAGTAGCAGAGCTCCATGCAGCCCCTCCCAGGATTCCTACAAAGATATAAAATGAAAATGGAGTCAGAAGGGATATGGTGGCTGGTGTCTATCAGCCCAGCACTTTGGGAGACCAAGGCAGGAGGATCATGTGAGGCCAGGAGTTCATGACCAGCCTGAGCAACATAGCAAGAACTCATCTCTACAAAAATTTAAAAATTAGCCAGGGGCAGTAGCATGTGTCTGTAGTCCCAGCTAGAGGCTGAGGCAGGAGGATCACTTGATCCCAGGAGTTCAAGGCTGCAGTGAGCTATGATCAATCTCAATGGACAGTGCCACTGCCCTCTAGTCTAGGGGACAGAGTGAAACCTTTTTTCTGACAGAAACAAAGAGAGTAAGAGAGAGAGAAAGAGGGAAGGGAAGGGAAGGGAAGGGAAGGGAAGGGAAGGGAAGGGAAGGGAAGGGAAAGGAAAGAAAGGGGAAACTAATTCAATAGACAAGTGATTGGCAAAGCTAACACCAAAATCCAGTGAGACTCTCCACGATGAGCTGGACTGAGGAAATTCAATCCTGAAATAGTATATACCTGACAAAAGTAGGACTATAGTTTGGAGCTCCTCCATCTGTGTGGCATTTTCCTAGGCCTGGGCGTAGGCAGGTAATAAACGAGGGCGGCTAGCCAAGAGTGAGATAGTTAAAAAGTGAGTGAGGACGGTTGCCGTTGTGAGGGAACATGACCCCCTCTGCAAGCCCATCTGCTCCCCAGCTCCAGCCAGTTGTTGCCATGAGAAAGGCAGGTCTAATGTTTTCATATTGTTTGTGGGGTTTTTTAACTTTTAGTATATGATCTTTAATTAAACTTTTTATTTTGAGGTACTTGTACAGTGTATGCAGCTATATGAAATAATACAGAGAGATTCCCTTGAACGTTCTCCCCAGTTCCCCCAAATGGTAATCTTCCCCCAATCTTGCAGAACTAGTGCAATATCACAACCAGGATGTTAACCCTGATTCAGTGAAGATACAGAAAATTTCATCACCATTAAGAATTCTATCCCAGGCTTGGCGCCTGTGGCTCAAGTGGCATGGCGGGTTCAAATCCAGCCTGGGCCCACCAAACAACAATGACAGCTGCAACCAAAAAATAGCCGGGTGTTGTGGCAAGTGCCTGTGGTCCCAGCTACTTGGGAGGCTGAGGCAGGAGACTCGCTTGAGCCCAGGAGTTGGAGGTTGCTGTGAGCTGTGATGCCATGGCACTCTACCCAGGGGGACAGTTTGAGGCTCTGTCTGGAAAAAAAAAAAAAAAGAATTCTATCCCAGCTACTTGAATGTTTGTTTTCCTTCGTCTACTTTGGTTTTTGTCGTTGTTTTTGTTTGTTTTGATCCATCCCTTGGCTAATTTGCAAGCAGTTATTTTGAAAGAAACAGAAAATCTGGCTTTTTATGTGAATTCACTGATAATGAGTTCACCTGCTTTGAAAACCCTATGAATATTCACTATATGATTTCATTTATAGTGAGTTCGACAATAGGCAAAACTAATCTATGGTGGTAGGAAGTAGGACAGTGGCTATCCTTGGGGTGAGGACAGTGACCAGAAGGAGACACAAGGTGGCTTCTGGGGTTCTTGAGCCGCTATCTCTGGATCTTGGTGTTTGTTTCATAGGTACGGTCGCTTTGAGAAAATGCATTAACGCATACTTCAGATTTACACTCTTAGGTATGTGAATAAAAACTTGACTGGAAACAAAAAAAGAGTGAGTCTCTATACTGATGATTTGCATTTTGATTGAAAGTACACAGGAACAAAGAGAATTCCAAGCCACAAGACAGATGCAACATTCTTTTAAAAACAGACATGGGGCCAGGCACATTGGCTCACACCTGTAATCCCAGCACTCTGGGAGGCCAAGGAGGGTCGATTGCCCGAGCTCAGGAGTTGGAAACCAGCTTAAGCAAGAGTGAGACCCTGTCTCTAAAACTAGCTGGGCATTGTGGTCAAGGCCTATAGTCCCAGCTACTTGGGAGGCTGAGGCAAGAAAATCGCTTGAGCCCAAGAATTTGAGGTTACTGTGAGCTACGATACCATCACACTCTACTGAGGGTCACAAAGTGAGACTCTGTCTCAAAAAAATTTAAAAAAAAAAGTTTATCGTTCTGATTTAACCTTCATAGGGCTTGGTGCCTGTAGCACAGTGGTTATGGGTCCAGCCACATACACTGAGGCTGGCGGGTTCAAACCCAACCCGGGCCAGCTAAACAACAATGACAACTGCAACAAAAAAATAGCCGGGTGCTGTGGCAGGCACCTATAGTCTCAGCTACTTGGGAGGCTGAGGCCAGAGAATGGCTTAAACCCAAGAATTTGAGGTTGCTATGAGCTGTGATACCACAGTACTCTACCGAGGGCAACATAATGAGACTCTGTCCCCAAAAAATAAATAAAATAAAATAAAATGCTTCATAGACTAGAAACCCATAATTCCCTTAAAACTTAGTCACACTTAGAAATCCTCCAGATGCCACTGTTTTCTGCGCAGATACATCAAATGCTGAAGACCAGCCAAGGTGCTGAGGTAGCTGGGTTTTAGCCTCCCTAGCTTCCCCTCTGTTTCCACTGAGGCCTGATGCCTTCAAGGGAACAAGCAGGTTAGACTTGTCAGTTCAGAAGCCTCTCTGGGTGGATAGGGCAGCCAGCTGCTTGTCCAGGCAAACAGGATGTGAGTCAGAGCAAAAAGCCCTGCTACCTGGCTCAGTGGGGTGTCTATCCTCAGCTTGAGAAAGGGAAGACTCAGGAAAATATTTCAGCCACATTGCTCTTTCTTCCAGTTGGTTCCAATGTTATACATATGTCCTCTGAATGGCAATGTCTGCTGAGCTACACTAGCAGTGACCAAGAGAAAAGGAGGTTTTGTTTTGTTTGAGACAGAGTCTCACTTTGTCAGAAGAGCGCTGTGGCATCATAGCTCACAGCAACCTCAAACTCTTGGATTCAAGTGATCCTCTTGCCTCAGCCTCCCAAGTAACTGGGACTAAAAGCACCCATCATAACGCCTGGCTGTTTTTAGAGACAACGTCTCCCTTTTGCTCAGGCTGGTCTCAAAATCCTGAGCTCAAGGGATCCATCTGCCTTGGCCCTCCCAGAGTGCTAGGATTGCAGGCATAAGCCACCGTACCCAGCCTAGAAAAGGAGATTTTTAAAGAAAAGACTCAGTAAAAAATAGTTATTTAAAGTACAGTTATTTTAGTACTTTTGTTCTAATGGTGCTGACATTATTCCAAACATCTCTAGAATACTTTTAGAATTGCCTTTGAAACTTGATTCATAATATTTTTGAGATCGTTAATGATGGTAAGTCGTCATGGTTTTGACAGTAGGCCTGTTTTTTGGACACATTTAAAAGTCACATGGGTCAAATCTGAAGAAAATTAATAAAAGAATGCCCATACTGGACCCTGATTATAAAATCAGGAGAATGACAATCTTGTGGAGTGTATAAATGGTCCCTGCAGATCCTTTAAGAAACAAACTCCCTGAAAAACTATTTAGTGCATACTACAAGGGAGCATAATCCCCTGCAGAGTTTACTTTAAATCTCTTTCTGAGTTGTGTGTGTACATTTACTGATTCTTCTCCTTTCATGGATGAAGGCCTTTCACGATCTAGCCCCTGCCAACTCTCCAGGCTCCTTAAACCTTATTCTTCACCATATCAAACTAATTGAATATTTATTCTTGGCTCCACGTACTAAATTTTACATACCGTTCTGTTTACTTTGTCCGTGAACTCTTACCTGCCGTTCAAGATTAAGCTCACACTGGGCAAGGTCCTATAATCCTGGAACTTTGGGAGACCAAGGTGGGAGGATGGCTTGAGGCCAGGAGTTCAAGACCAGCCTAAGGAACATAGCAAGACCCTGTCTCCACCAAAAATAGAAAAATTAGCCCAACGTGGTGGCTCATACCTATAGCCAGGAGACAGGTATAGATCACTTTGAGCCCAGGAGTTAAGACGTTGCCGTGAGCTGTAATACCACTGCCTTCCAGCTGGGGTGACAGAGCCAGACTCTTTCTATAAAAAAAGGGGGGGGCAGCTCCCATAGTTCAGTTGGCAGAGCACCAGCTACATATACCAAGGGGGCAGGTTCGAACCCAGCCTGGACCAGCTAAAACAAGTGCAACAAAAAAAATAGCCAGGCATTGCAGCGGGCGCCTGGAGTCTCAGCTACTTGGGAGGCTGAGGCAAGAGAATCCCTTAAGCCCAAGAGATGGAAGTTTCTGTGAGCTGTGATGACACAGCACTCCATGCAGGGCAACATAGTGAGACTCTGTCTCAAAAAAAAAAAAAATTGTGTTTGGCTTGGTGCCTGTAGCTCAGCAGCTAGGGCACCAGCCACATACACCAGGCAGGTTTGAACCCAGCCCAGGCCTGCCACACAACATTGCAACTACAACCAAAAAATAGCTGGGCATTGTGGCAGTCGCCTGTAGTCCCAGCTACTTGGGAGGCTGAGGCAAGAGAACCACTTAAGCCCAAGAGTTAAAGGTTGCTGTGAGCTGTAACACCACCGCACTCTACCAAGGGTGACATAATGAGACTTTGTCTCAAAAAAAAAAAAAAATAAGAGTGAATGGTGGGATAACACCTATGGTGCATAATGCAAGGGTACATGTCAGATCTATTAAGTATAGAGTATAAATGTCTTAACATAATAATTAAGTAAACAAGATGAGGTATATATTAACCAGTGTGATGTAAGCGTTCCTAATTCTATATGAAATCAGCACATTGTACCCCATAAAAGCATTAATGTATCCATGATCTATGTGTTTAAGATTTAATTAAAAAAAGGAAAGTTGAGAAAAAAATAATAATTGAATTTAATTTTAAAATTACGCTCATGTTCTGTGACGTCTTCCCTGACTCCCACAGCCAGAGTTAGTAGTTCTTTTAGTACCTGGGACACATACTGCACTGTATGGTCATTCCACATCCACCTCCACTCTAGACTGCTTCCCTTCACAGCAGGGTTCATGTCTTATTTGTCTCTATATTCCTTCAGCACCTAAGACTGCTGGGCTCACAGTAGGTGCTCAATACAGACTTGCTTTGTGGCTGAATGCGTACTTACCACATCTTCTCCTGTGTACCCCACACCTCAGTTGAGGCTGAGCAATATGGAGCGCCCTCTGCTGGAGCCCAAAGAAGTTTACTAAAGAGTTGGGGTAAAGACCTAGAACTTAGTCCCCGCTTTAACTTGGCTTATTTTGGTATCTAAGTGAAGATCATCTCCAAGACTGAGATATCTACACTGAACAAGAGCGTCCCACCTTCCAGTATTTTCAGCCATGCAGCAATCGTGAAGGAAAAGGAGAAAATACAATCTATAATATATTATAATAGATTCTAGTTGAATAGGTGTAGAACATGTTCAAATTTAAATAATAACGTATTATTAACTATGCATAATGTAATATATCATTAACTATATATCATTAAGTAATAATTATCTCTGACTTATAGTCATTGATTATAAATTTAATTATCAAATGAATGATCGAGGTGGTAGTGTGTCGAAATCTAAAACCTAGAACTTAGAATTATCCATTCAGTTATCTATTTAACAAATAATTTTTTTTTTTTGGAGACAAAGTCTTACTATATAACCATCGGTAGAGTGCTGTGGCGTCACAGCAACCTCCAATTCTTGGGCTCAAGCGATTCTCTTGCCTCAGCCTCCCAAGTCGCTGGGACTACAGGCGCCCACCACAATGTCCGGCTACTTTTTGTTGCAGTTATCATTGTTACTTGGCTGGCTTGGGCCAACAAACAATGTTTTAATTGAATTTAAAAACCAAGGCTAAATATTTGGAGAGCACCTGTCATATAGCCAATACCATGCTGAAAAAAATATTCAAAAGTACCACATTTGGCTTCAATGAACTCATATTCTTGATAATAGAACCTTCCATCTGGAAAGTTCTTTGCAAACCATATCAATACATTGTACTATTTAATGCTCACTACTCTATTTTACAGGTGAAGAAGATGAGAATGACAGAGATGCAGTAATTTACCCAACTACCCAGCTCACTCTGGCTAGAAAATAAATGGAAAAATTAAGGCTCATGCGGAGGCTCTGTCTCTAAATGTAAAACTCTTTTCATAAGTTCACACAAAGCCCCTCAAAGGCAAATGCTTTTACTATGGCATAGCTTTTTACTATGGTAAATTTAAATATATCAAATGTACACAAACTATTATGGTATAATGAACCCCATATAACTATAATGCTGTCCTCATTACTAGTAACCCATGGTCAATCCTTTACTTCCTTTCTTCCTTTCTTCCCTCCCTTCCTCCCTCCCTTTCTCTCTTTCTCTCTTTTTTTCTGTCACCTGGGCTACAGTGCAGTGGCATCATCATATCACAGCAATCTCAAATTCCGAGGCTCAAAGAGTCCTCCTGCCCCCTGAGTAGCTGAGACTACAGGTGCACACTGCCATCCCTGGCCAATTTTTCTGTTTTGTAGAGACAGAGTCCTACTCTTGCTCAGGCTGGTCTCAAATTCCTGGCCTCAAGCAATCCACCCACCTGGGCCTCCCAGAGTGCTAGGATTACAGGCATGAGCCACTGCACCCCGCCAACCTTTTTTCATGTATATCTTCATCTACCCACCCAATATGGTTTTTAAGCAAACTGACAATATCATGTCATTTTGCTCATATACATGACTTATGTTAAAAGGTAAATTTTGACACATTCAAATTTTGGAGAGTTTATTTGAGCAGACAGCAATTTGTGAATCAGACAGCTCCAAAATAAATTTGGTTCAGAATCCACCAAAGGAGCAAGAGAGGAAGGCTTTACTGGGATAAATATAGATGCAGAGCAAAGAAATTATTTGATTGGTTAAGTTTGAGTGATTGCCTTTTGGCCTATCCAATGGGAAGTTCAAGACAATATAACTTATGCCTCGTGGGCCTCCTGTGATTAGCTGAGCATCTTTTAAATCAGCTGCTTATGGGAGATGGGTCTGAGTTAGGTTTCAGTTTCCTTAGTACCCCTCCATTTAATAATTTTAACACTTTAATACCATTATAGTTTAAAAGAATCAGGTGGCGCCTGTGGCTCAAGAGAGTAGGGTACTGGCCCCATATGCCGGAGGTGGTGGGTTCAAATCCAGCCCTGGCCAAAAACTGCAAAAAAAAAGAATCAATATTTCCTAAATATGAAGTAACCAGTGTTAAAATTTCTAACTATCTCATAAATGTAATAGGATTGTTTACTTGGGCTTGGGGCCCATAGTACAGTGGTTACGGCGCACATACACTGAGACTGGCCTGTTCAAACCCAGGTTGGGCCAGCTAAACAATGACAACTGCAACCAAAAAGAGCCAAGCATTGTGGTGGGCACCTGTAGTCCCAGCTACTTAGGAGGCTGAGGCAAGAGAATCGCTTCAGCCCAAGAGTTGGTGGTTGCTATGAGCTGTGACACCACGGCACTCTACCAAGAGCAACATAGTGAGACTCTGTCTCAAGAAAAAAAAAGGTTGTTTACTTGAATTAGGTTAGTATGTTTCCTAAGTCTGTCTCTGCTGATAAATTCCCTTTCATTTCTTTTTTCATCTCTTCCCACTTTACATTTAAAGGCTGATACAGTTTCCCACGGTGTGTTTTTTTCTCCTGCATCACTCGAGAGTTGTCTAGGATGTTCCTCTTCATTGCCTATAAATTGATTTTGGATTTGGAGCAGCGGTTTTCAATCTTTAGTGGGCATCAGAATCACCTGAACGACTTGTTACAACGGGTTGCCACGCCCCACCCTCAGAGTTTCTGGTTCATGTCAGGGGTAAGTCTCCCAAGTTTGCATTTGTGACAAGTCTCATGTGATGCTGACCACACCTTGAGAACCATTGATATAGACTAGACTTAGGCATGGTCAGATTCAAGTTTGACCTTTGTAAAGTAGTACTACCTCTAAGGTGGTGTCCTATTCTTCCTTCAGGAGATACATAGTATATAGTTGTTTCTCTTTTGCATGTGATATTAGCAGACATTGATGGTCAATGCTGAGATCCAATCAGGTGTTGCAAAATGGTGATATTTACCAGCTAGACTGGTTAGGCAGAAAAACACCCTCATCTACCAAATGGTTACTCACTGAAATAGTCCATATAGGAAAGATTAGTTTAGAAGCAAGGAAGTCCAAATGTACAACCTGCAGCTCATGGGCCTCACACGGATTGTTTGAAGCTTGTTTTTTTTCATTGGTGGTGCCAGTTATCATGAAAATTATGCATGGACCTTTTCTTTTTTTGGTCATCAGCTTTAATTAGTGTTTATATATTTAATGCATGGCCCAGGACAACTGGGCCTCCAATATGCAGCAGGAAAAGAAAGAGGTTGGACACAGAGTATGATAAATTAGTTCACTAGCATCTTCCAATAAGGGATTTTTTTGTTTGTTCTTAGTGTCCTTGTGACATTATGACACAATGACACAGCATTAAATATAGTTAATGTGTTTCAAACAATTTTAGTTCTTAAATTATTTCATCTTGGCCAGAGGGCCTCTTCAAGTTGGCTCTTGAATGCTTGAAATGATTCCATTGCTTCTCAATGAATGTTTTTAACTGAGTTCATAAACCACACGATTCAGGATCTGAATTTTTTCTGTGAGCCGTTCTGTTCTGTGGCCTCTGAGACAGCTTGCTATGCAGTATATTAGGAAGCTGTCATTGCATCAAGATACTTTGTCACATGACAGCATCTTTGACTATATGGCAAGATGTTCCAGATTCCTCTTGAACAGTTCCTGCTCTAGACCAGAAATCATCCACGATTCTTCAAGGATCCCTGATTCTTTTTAGTGGGAAATGGTATTTGAGCCTACAGTCTGGGCATGAAAGTGCTCACTGCTGCTGGGTGAGTAAATTATTTTTTGGCTTACTGCTTTATCTCATAGAGGAAACATTTATTGGGCTCCACTTGATTGCACTTCACCAGTGTTCCATTTTTTCGCAGAGTGAAACTTTGTGGCAATCTGTGCCCAGCAAGTTGTTTCGTTAATTCTCCAAACTTTTACCTTATAGTTATTATCTGTCAAGTGTCTGGGATCAGTGACCTTTGACGTTACTCTTGTAATGATCTGGGGGTGCTACAAACCATGCCCATATATGTCAGCGATATTAATTGAAAAATGAGTGTTCTGATTGCTCCATCAACTGACCACTCCTCATTTCTCTCCCTCTCTTCAGGCTTCTCTATTCTCTAAGACACACTATTGAGATGAGGCCATTGAATGACCCTACAGTAGCCTCGAATTCGCACATCTCTCACTCTGTATCAAATGCGACAAGTGATTAAGCTTAAAGAGGAAGGCATGACGAAAGCAAAATAGGTCAAAAGCTAGACCGCTGGCACCAGTTAGCAAAGTTGTAAAGACAAAGCAAAGTTCTTGAAGAAATTAGGGAATGAAAGTTGCTACTCCAGTGAACACATGAATGATAAAAAAGCAAAGCAGCCTTATTGCTGACATGGAGAGGGTTTTAGCTGTCTGGATAGAAATAAAACCAGCCACACACATTCCCTTAAGTCAAAGCCTAATCCGGACAAGAGCCCCAACTCTCTGTAGTGCTCACTTTGTAATAAGATATGTACATTGGGGTTTTTTAGACAGGACTCTTTGCACGCTTAGTAGACTACAGTATGCTGCAGACACAGCTAGTATATATACTGAGCACCCACAATACTGCATGACTCTCTGTACTGCAATATTTACTTTATTGTGTGGTCTGGAGGTAAACTTGTAATATGCCCAAAGAATGTCCATAGAGGCTTCTTAGTTCTTCTATTAAAATGAACAATTTAAAGTTAAATATCCAGGCATGGCACCTGTAGCTCAGCGGCGAGGGCGCCAGCCACATACACTGGGAGCCGGTGGGTTCAAATCCACCCCAGGCCTGCCAAACAACAATGACAACAACAACCAAAAAATAGCCAGGTGTTGTGCCGGGTGCCTGTAGCCCCAGCTACTCAGGAGGCTGAGGCAAGAGAATAGCTTAAGCCCAAGAGTTTGAGGTTGCTGTGAGCCGTGATGCCATGGTACTCTACCCAGAGCAACATAGTGAGACTCTGCCTCAAAAAATAAGTAAATAAATAAAGTTAAATATCCAGGCTCAGAACTGAATCTATTCTTTATACACTCAATTCTCAATTAGTCAAAGTTTACTGATGAATTCCTAAGTAGGAAAGGACAGAGAAATACCAGATTTTGGATTTAAAATGACAAACTGAACACACCCATACTTATCCATCTCCTGAAAACCTACTAAAATGGCATATACTGGTTGAGCCGAGTGTCAAAAATGACCCACTGAATACACAAAGGTTTATCTCTTTTATCTCCTGAAAACCTGCTGAAATGGCACATACTGGTTGAGTGCGGTGACTCACGTCTGTAATCCTAGCACTCAAGGAGGCCAAGGCCAGTGGATTGCCTGAGCTCAGGAGACCCAGACTAGCCTGAGCAAGAGCAAGACCCCGTCTCTAAAAATAGCCAGGTGTTGTGGGTGCCAGTAGTCCCAGCTACTTAATAGGCTGAGGAAGAGGATCAGTTAAGCCCAAGAGTTTGAGGTTGCTGTGAGCTATAACAGCACGGCACTCTGCCAAGGGCAATAAAGTGAGACTATGACATGTGAGCCACCACGCCCAGCGTTATGTCATTTAGATAAAAATCAAATTCAATTAATTCTCTTTTTTTTTTTTTTTTT
>NW_003852503.1:6275379-6278398 GCF_000181295.1 Otolemur garnettii | reverse complement strand
CTCCCAAGTAGCTGGGACTACAGGCACTCACCACACCCAGCTATTTTTTGCTGCAGTTGTCATTGTTGTTTAGCTGGCTGGGCCAGGTTCAAACCTGCCAACCTTGGTGTCTGTGGCTGGCACCATAACCACTGTACTACGGGCACTGAGCCTCTTTTTGTTGTTGTTGTTGTTTTGAGACATTCTTACTCTGCTGCCCACCAGGGTTAGAGTGCTGTGGAATCATAGCTCACAGCAACCTCAGACTCCTGGGTTCGAGTGACCCTCCTGCCTCCGTCTCCTGAATAGCTGGGGCTACAAGTGCCCACCACAACACTCAGCTAATTTTTTCTATTTTTAGTAGAGATTGGGTCTCTCTCTTGCTCAGGCTGGTCTCCCAAACTCCTGACCTCAAGGGATTCTCCCACCTCGGCCTCCCAGACTTCTAGGATTACAGGCGTGAGCCACCGCACCCTGCTGTACAAACTAATTCTTAATTTTTTCAAAAGGACGAAAAATTCCCAGTGTTGACAAAGATAGGAGGAAATAGTAACGGTCACAGCCTGTGTGAGTATGAATCGCCACTCCCCACGGTATTATTCACCACTTTGGAGAGAGCAGTTTGATAACATTTGTCTAAATTTTAACCACGTGGATCCTTTGATCCAGCAATCTCGCCTCTTGAAGCTTATCCTGCAGATAGCCTTGCTGAAAGAGATCTGTGTGTGGGTGTTTGCTGCAGCCTTGGGGTTGGGGGAGGTGGAGAATTGTTAAACGGGTATAGAGTTTCCATTTTGAAAGATGGAAAAAGTTCTGGAGATTGCACGACATTGTGAGTCTTTAAAACTTATGTTATTTGGGCTCGGTGGCCAGGGCACCAGCCACATACACTGGAGCTGGTAGTTCCATCCCAATTCGGGCCTGCCAAACAATGACAAGTACAACCAAAAAATAGCCGGACGTTGTTGTGGGCACCTGTAGTCCCAGCTACTTGGGAGGCTGAGGCAAGAGAATCACTTAAGCCCAAGAGTTAGAGGCTGCTGTGAGCTGTGACACCACAGCACTCTACCCAGGGCAACACAGTGACTCTGTCTCAAAAAAATAAAATAAAATATAACAATCCCCGGGGGGGGGGGGAATGAGACCAACCACTTAGGGACTGCAAGTTTGCTAGAACCTGAGAGGACCCAGAAGTCATTAGGAAGCCACAGAGGACAGGGTTAAGCGAAGTGCCAGCACACAGTAAGCTTCAGGCTGGTCAGGGGGCATGCGGTGCAGGTTGAGCGAGGACAAAGTTCAGAGGAGCAGAGACACCTTGTTTCGGGAGTACAGATTCCCCAGTCAGTTACTGCCTTGTCCTGTTCACTTTGGGAGCAACCTAGAAACTAGGTTCAGTGAACCCAAGAAGAAGGCTCTAAGTAGCAGTTCTTCACAGAGATGGCATTGTTCCCTGGAAGGCATTTTGGAAACGTGTAGGATTATTTTTGTGGAATACTGAAGTCAGTCGTGGGGGGCTGGAAGTACTGGCCCTCTGCAGCACAGTGGAAAAGTCTGGCAAAATATAAAATTGTCTTACATCCCACCCAACTTTCAAATGGCCCATGGGACATGGAGAGAACTGAAAATTTTAAATTTTGTAATATCTGATCCCACATCCTAGCTCTGTTTTTCATAATATTTTCTGCATGGCTTTAATGTGCATTGAATTTTATATTTCATGCAGGAATATAACTATCTTATAATTTAAAGGAAGATTATTTTGTTCAGGACTTTACCAATAATTATCCGCCATTTTGGAAAATTCATTAGAGCGCCCAAAGTATTTGAGTCACCTGCACAAGTGAATGGTCTGTATTTGAAGCTGATGATTTGATTATACACACATAGACAAGCATCTAATTCTTACTGTCTTCTAATGTAATCGTACCAACGGATTTATTTCAATTACACATTTCCTTCCTTGTATCTTTTTTTCTCTTTTTTTTGTTGAGACAAAGTCTCAGTCTGTTACCCTGGGTAGAGTGCTATGGCATCATAGCTCACAGCAACCTCAAACTCTTGGGCTTACGCTATCCTCTTGCCTCAGCTTCTCAAGTAGCTGGGGCTACAGGTGCCCACCACAATGTCCGCCCAACTAGTTTTTCCATTTTTAGTAGAGATAGGGTGTTGCCCTTGCTCAAGCTGATCTCCAAATCTAGAACCTCAAGGGATCCACCCTCCTAGACCTCCCAGAGTGCTAGCACTGCAGGCAAGAGCCACCACCCCCGACCTGTATTTCTTTACATAAAGCATTGTATTAATTTGGAGGAAAATTGTGGATACAGGTGGGCTTTATTAATATTATCTATGATTTCCTTTCAGCCTAGCAAAGGGGATACTACAAAACACTTATTATACAAAGCAGCATCTGTCTTATGAGTTGAAAAGCACCACGTTACACTTGGTTGGCCAGTTATTGTTCTAGGCTGTGCCATCTCAAATGACTGGGAACTATTGGGTGCTGGAAGGGAAAAGACCTCAAGCTAAGGAGAGGACCTGGGAGGAGCAGCACGAACAATAGGAAAGCAGGAAATAAAAATAATATTTCTATTATCTACACGCAGATAATGACACATGTGCATTAGATTCAAACCTATTGGAAAATTAGCATCCATTACTCTTCCCTTTACAAATACTTGTCTTTAGCTAGTTATATAAGTAACAGATAGTCATTACAGAAAATTTCAAACAAGTAGAAAAGCATAGGAAGAAAATTGAAATTGGTTTATTTATATTCACGTGCTATCTTTGTAGGAATTTTGTTATAGCTTTTCTTTCCAGCCATTTTCCTAAATACATATTCACATTTTTCATGGTAAAGATGATGAAGTGTGGCTCGGCGCCTGTGGCTCAAGTGGCTAAGGCGCCAGCCACATACATCTAAGGTGGTGGGTTCAAATCCAGCCTGGGCCCGCCAAACAACAATGATGGCTGCAACCAAAAAATAGCCAGACGTTGTGGCGGGTGCCTGTGGTCCCAGCTACTTGGGAGGCTGAGGCAG
>NW_003852503.1:6269181-6273737 GCF_000181295.1 Otolemur garnettii | reverse complement strand
TCTCAAAAAAAAAGAAAGAAAGAAAGAAAGAAAATGATGAGCTCAGATCAGTTAATCACTGTGTGAGTCAGACGGCAGCATGTGATGTGAAGAGGACCTTTTCTCCTGCAGCCAGAGGGCAGACTAAGCTCAGGAATAGGTTTTTTGGTTGGTGTTTTTTTGTTTTTTTTTAGACAGAGTCTCAGTCGCCCTGGGGTTGAGTACCATGGCATTATTGCTCACAATAAACTCAAACTCCTGGGCTCACAGGATCCTCTTATCTCAGCCTCCTGAGTAACTCAGGTATTTTTAGAGACAGGGTGTCCCTGTTGCTCAGGCTGGTATCGAAGTTGTGAGCTCAAGTGGTCTGCCCACCTCAGCCTCCCAGAGTGCTAGGATTACAGCCGTGAGCCACTGCCCCCGGCTTTTCAGGCATAGGTCTTAATCGTAAAAGTGGAAGAATTTCAAAGAAGGACGGATTCTCAGCCTAGGCATGTTGCTTATGTGAAAGTCAGGGCCATGAGAAGGTGAAAATAGGATCCGAGACTGAGCAAATGTGATTGATACCCTTAAACTTGCAGATTAACACTCTGGGAGACTGAGCGGGCAGATCGCCTGAGCTCACAGGTTAGAGACCAGCCTGAGGGAGAGAGAGACCCCGTATCTAAAAATAGCCTGGATTAGTGGCAGGCACCTGTAGTTCTAGAATCACTTGAGCCCAAGAGTCTAAGGTTGTTGTGAGCTCTGAGGCCATGGCACTCTACTCAGGGGCAACAGAGTGAGACTGTCTCAAAAAAAAAAAAAAAATTGCCAAATAACCTGAAGCCTCTGGGTCTGCAGACTTGGCCACTTGTTCAGAAGCCTCATGAAAGGATGTGCCTTACCAGACACCTTACCAGACACCATGGTGCCTTACCAGACACCATGAGCCTGCCTCAGCATCTGCCCCACCTCCCTTCCTTGCCGTCAGATCAATTACTAGAATCAAATAACAAAGTCACCCAACGAAGAAAGTACACTCAGGCAGTACACAATATGCTTTCCTTGCCTTGCCTGGAGCTGTGTTAACTCATCAGTCTCTGTCATAGCTTAGTCTGAAGGAATCTGGATGATCTGAACATTCTGCAGAACGTGACGTGGGTCCGCCGTATCAATGACATCATGTTAATGAAATCAAAAGAGCAAGACATGGCAAGTACTTGGAGGCCTTGGAGAATGAGAGATAAACATTATCTCTAGGATTCACGAGCCTGCCACAAAAGTGACCTTTTTAGGAGTCCAAGGTCTTAAGCCAGCCAGGCCATTCCTTCCAAGCAGGGGAGATGTTATTGTACCTTTGGAGTTGATGCAAGCTCTAGAGGGAGAGTCTTAAGGTTGGCACCTAAGAGTCTGGAGCAAGGCCATGCCATCTGCAGCAGAAAATTATATACTGTTCGAAAAACAGCTCTTTATCACCTGGTTCAATTAAAAACCAAAGCAAAACAAAACAAAAACAGAGCTCCTAGCATGTACTCGAGTAGACACATTCGTGGAAGTTGAATGATTGACTATGAGACATCAATCAACCATTAAGCCAGAACCACCTGTTGTAGCGAGGCTATGTCAGTCCCACCAACTCATAAGGGTGGGTGGGCACAACAATCTATTGTAAGGCTGGGCGTGGTGGCTTGTTCCTGTAATCCCAGCACTCTAGGAAGCTGAGGCAGGTGGATCACTGGAGCTCAGGAGTTTGAGACCAGCCTGAGCTAGAGCGAGACCCCTTCTGTAAAAATAGCCAAACTTTGTGGTGGGCACGTGTAATCCCAGCTATTCTGGAGGCTGAGGCAAGAGAATTGTTTGTGCCCAGAAGTCTGAGGTTGCTGTGAGCTATGACGTCACGGCATTCTAATCAGAGCAACAGAGTAAGACTCTGTCTCAAAAAATAAATAGGGCGGTGCCTGTGGCTCAAAAGGGAAGGGCGCCGGCCCCATATGCTGAAGGCGGCAGGTTCAAACCCAGCCCCAGCCAAAAACAGCAAAAAAAATAAATAAATAATCAGCTCGCCACCTGTAGCTCAGCAGCTAAGGAGCCAGCCACATACACCGGGGCTGGTGGGTTCAAACCCAGCCCCGGCCTGCCAAACAACAATGACATTACAACAATAACAAAAAAAGTAGCCAGGCATTGCAGTGGGCACCTGTAGTCCCAGCTACTTGGGAGGCTGAGGCAAGAGAATCTCTTAAGTCCCAGAGTTTGAGGTTGCTGTGAGCTGTAACACCATGGCACTCTACTGAGGGCAACATAGTGAAACTGTCTCAAAACAAACAAACAAAAAACTATTGTAATATGAAAGATCTACAACCAGGGCCAGGCCTGAGCAGCATCAAATGACACAGCTGCCACTGCAGAAGCAATGACCCTGATTCCTGCATCATCCACCATGCACCAGTTTTTGACTGTGTGGTGGGCCATCCCTCAGGACCAGCTGGCAGAGGAGATTAAGCTTCCTTAATAGATGTCAGCTTGGTATGTGGCTACAAGCCAAAAATGGAATACCCTGCAGCTCCACTGGAAGATAGTCTTGAAAGAGTAGTGAGGGGAAATCCTCTCAAAGAGCAAAGCTTTCAGCATTGCAGCCGGTCATCCACTTTATATGCAAAGAGAGGTGGCCTCGTGTTAGACTATGTAGACATACGTGGGCAGTGGTAAATGGCCTGATTTCTTGATCAAGGGCCTGGAACAAGAGTAGAAGATTGGGGATAGGAAAGTCTGGGTAGGACACATGTGTGTGAACCTGCAAGAATCATTATGAAGGGTGGAGATCTTTGTGTCACATGTTGACACCCCCCAGAGAACATCCATCATGGAAGAGGCACCACACCACAAAGTAATGATAGGAAAAAATGACTTGGCCAGTGAAGGTCAACCAGCCTCTATCCTCCACCAGCCAGCACTGAAATGATGCGGTCATGAATGTGGCAGCTACTGTGTTTCCCCAAAAATAAGACCTACCCAAAAAATAAGCCCTAGCAGGATTTCTATGCATTTGTTAAATATAAGCCCTACCCCAATAATAAGACCTAGTGATGGGCGTGGCTATGAAGATGCACAGTCCAATGCTAAGGCTGACCTAGTTAGTGCCATTGCCAAAACAGAGTCCAGTGCTAAGCCCCTGTTCTGGCATCATCCTTGGAAGGAAACCAACCAGTCACTTCTTGGCAAGTGAATTACACTGGGCCCTTTCCAAACAAACCTTGAAAGGGCTCAATTTGTTTGACAGGAAAAATCAATTCTTTTGATATATTCTAGGTGTGAATTTGATTTTCTTACCCGCAATGGCTCAGCTAGCCCTCCGATCCAGGAGTTCACATACTGCCTGATCCATCATCATTCGGTCTTCCATAGCACCACAGCAGACCATAGGACCGACTTTGTAACAAAGGTGTGTCAATGGCCATATGACCATGAGATCCACTGGTCCTATCATTTAACACACCACCCTGAAACTGCCAGCATGATGCATGAGTGTCTTTGGAAGACATAACTTAGAAGTGACACCTTGCTGGGATTGGGTACTATCCTTCAAGACATCGTGTACATGTTAAACTAATGACCACTTTATGGTACTGTGTCCCCAAAAGGTAGACTATATGTGTTAGGAAATAGGAGTGCCCATGCTTACCACTAGTCCCAGTCACCCACTTAGGAAACCTGTGCTTCCCGTCCTCAGAACTATGGGCTCTGAGTTTCTAGAAGCTATGGTTTTCAGGGGCAGAATGTTTCTACCATAGAACACGCAAGAGTCCTACTAAACTTCAAGCCTCACCACGGCCAAGAAACCAGCAGGCAAAAAAAGACTATTCCTTCTCCCAACAGAGAGAATCTTATCTGGCGATAAGGAGGGAGGCAGGGCTGCAGAGAGCTTGGACAATACAGATAGACTCCAAGACCTCCCTGGGACATCTCTTACCAATTTTTTTTTTCGCCTAAGGGCAGGCAACTTTTGTTACTACCTTTTCTTTTTCTTTCTTTCTTTCTTTCTTTCTTTTTTTAGAGATAGAGTCTCACTTTATCGCCCTCACTATCTCTTGCCTCAGCCTCCCAAGTAGCTAGGACTACAGGCACTGGCCACAACGCCCGGCTATTTTTTTGTTGTGGTTTGGCCAAGGCCAGGTTTGACCCTGCCACCATTGGTATACAGGGCCGGTGCCCTACTCAATGAGCCACAGGCGCCACCCTTCTTTTTTTTTCTTTTTTTTTGTGGGGGATTCATTGAGGGTATAAGAAACCAGGTTATACTGATTACATTTGTTAAGTAAAGTCCCTCTTACAATTGTGTCTTGCCCCCAAGAGGTGTGTCACACACCAAGACCCCACCCCCTTCCCTCTCTCTGCTCTTCCTTTCCTCCACCCCCTCACTCTTTCTCTCTCTCTGATCTCCCGTTCCCTTACCCCCCACCCTGTACTAGGTCATTAATTGTCCTCATATCAAGCATTAATACGGGTCGGTGCCTGTGGCTCAAGTGGCTAAGGCGCCAGCCACATACACCTAAGGTGGTGGGTTCGAATCCAGCCCAGGCCGGCCAAACAACAATGAT
>NW_003852503.1:6234268-6268958 GCF_000181295.1 Otolemur garnettii | reverse complement strand
ATGTGTTCCACTTCTATCCAGGTTAATATAAAGGATGTAAAGTCTCCATCTTTTTTAATAGCTAAATAGTATTCCATAACAAAGATATACCACAGCTTGTTAATCCATTCCTGGGTTGGTGGGCATTTAGCCTGTTTCCACATTTTGGCGATTATAAACTGAGCTGCAATAAACAGTCTAGTGCAAGTGTCCTTATGACAAAAGGATTTTTTTCCTTGTGGGTAGATCACCAGTAATGGGATTGCAGGACCAAATGGGAGGTCTAGCCTGAGTTCTTTGAGGATTCTCCATACTTCCTTCCAAAAAGGCTGGTTAGTTTGCAGTCCCACCAGCAGTGTAAAAGTATTCCCTTCTCTCCACATCCACGCCAGCATCTGCAGCTTTGAGATTTTGTGGTCCACCATCCAATTTTAATGGTAAACAGACAAGTGCAGCAGCCTCAGCCTGAAACTGCCAAGCTGACCAGGGGCTCAGATTCCTCAAGCTATCTCCCCTTTGGTCAGAAGAGATGCCAGCTGGCCCTGGGAGCAATCCAGAATGGGTAACAAAGAGGCAGATTGGACGCCCAGATGGACCCCCAGAACAGCAGTGGCAGTGGGCCTGTAATTTGTCCCTCTAACTTTCCTCTTATAAGCTCCTGTGGGAAAAGAGAGCCATGACAGTGCTGAAAAGGCTACTCAAGGATGTGGTGAAATTATTCATTATTTATTTTCTTTTTTTTGAAAGAAAAAGAAAGAAACCAAGGCAGGGCTCAGTGGCTCACGCCTGGGTTGCCCTGGGTAGAGTGCCGGGGCCTCATCATAGCTCCCAGTGACCTCAGACTCTTGGTCTTAAGTGATCCTCTTGCCTCAGCCTCCCCAAGTAGCTGGGACTACAGGGACCTGCCACAACACCTAGGTTTTTCTATTTTTAGTAGAGATGGGGTCTCACTCTTGCTCAGGGTGGTCTCCAATGATGAAGACCTGATGACCATTTGATTAATGCTTCCTTAAAAATCAAGGCTCTGTCAATTTGCACTGACACCAGCCAACTTTGATTCTACCACTCGTTCACTTCTCCAATATGAGTCCCGTGTTCTTAAGTATTTTTGTAAAGTTGATAAGCCAAAACAATGGCGGCTTCTCATCTCAAGCCAATGTGTATTTTCAAGCTCATAGCTTTTATTTCCAAGGTGATCGTATCCTGCTCCTCCACGCCAGCCACGCCATAAAGAAAACAAGTATTTCGGTGCTCCTCTCTCTTCCTGTCATAGCGGGCGAGGGGGCAGTCGGGGGAGGGGTAGCTGAGAAAATTTTCAGCCAAGATGGAGGTCCGTTCTCATGGCCTGGGCTCTTAATAGGCAGGTATTTTGGCCCCTTCAGTTTTCATGAGAATCCTCTTGCTTGTCCTTATAGGAAGGCTGTGGGGCCCAGCTCTCCCCAGCCAGGTGGAGGCCTGTGCCTTGAACGTTTCCAAGAGAGGTAGAACCCACAGGCCCAGAGGCCCCCCGACACTTCCTGTGTGGGGTTCAGAAACCCGCCTCCCCTCCCAGCCTCGGGTGCCTGCTTCAGAAAATGGTGAGTCTCCCTCTCATGAAGACCCCTTTTTTCCTCCTAACATTGCGAGCAATGGCCCCAGGGTGCTTATCTCCGGCAGATGTTTTGAAAAAGTCCTTTGATTTCTTTTTTCAGAAGTCATAAACTGACTTGTCTCCGCCATCTTAGTAGAGAAGCATCGGTGAGAGGAAGATGCAGTGGGGCACTCTCTGGAAAGTTCTGGGACTCTGCCTCCTATCAGGTGAGTGAACACAGTCTGTGTTTCCAGACCACTGGAAAGCTCATAGTCTTACCCGGCACTGCCCAGTGACCCCAGGAAGCCTCAATTTAATAGATCTAAGGCACTGTTTGTACTACATTAGCTTGGGAAATTAGAGCCAGAGGCTAACAAAAAAGATTGGTCACAGGTGCCTGGGAACAGTGTTTCAGGAGCAGAGAAAAGCATTTGGGATGATCCTGTCTACTGACCAAATTCTGCTGGTGCATTTACCCAGCCCTTAAGAACTAGCAGAAAAGAGGTTGGAAGAGGACAATTCCACTCCTTGTTTTGGAGAGACCAGATAGGTGAACCTAAACACTGCCCAGGGTACATATAGCAAGTTTGTATGTGTTAAGGGATTGAATTCTTACTTCCACCTTGGCAAGAAGGTGTTATATCTCCTACTGTACAAGTGAAGAAATCGATACTCAAAAGAGTTACACTGGAACTGTCAACAAGGCCTGTGCTCTTCTAATGGCTGCATCCCATAAGCCAAAATGGCTTATGAAGGTTTGATTTCAAAAACCTAGCAAATGGTGGCCAGGCCCAGCAGCTCACACCTGTAATCCTAGCACTCTAGGAGGCCAAGGCAGGTGGATTGCTTGAGCTCAGGAGTTCGGGACCAGCCTAAGCAAGAGCAAAATCCCATCTCTAAAAATAGCCGGGCATTGTGGCAGGCGCCTGTGGTCCCAGTTACTTGAGAAGCTGAGGCAAGAAAATCCCTTGAGCCCAAGAGTTTGAGGTTCCTGTGAGCTATGCTGCCATGGCACACTACCGAGGGCAACAAAGTAAGACCCCGTCTCGGAAAAAAAAAAAAAAACAGCAAATGCTGTCACAGCTGGGGCCTGTATCTCAGAGCCACGGCTCTGATGCCTCCGCTTCCTGCTTCATCTTGGATTTCTCAACTTGAATGTGCACTTGGGGTTCTTGTTAAAATGCAGCTTCTGTTTCAGGAGGCCTGGATTGGGGACTGAGATTCCAGGTGTCTAATGAGTTCTCAAGGTTATTAATTTTCTACTGGTCCGAGGAACACACTGAGTAGCAGGGGCAGGCTGTGACCCCTACAAGGAGTGGTCAGGCATTTTCTTAGAGGCCTATGGTCTAAAATATGCTTTTTTTTTTTTTAAAGTAGAGAAAGAGAGACAGAGAGTTAGACCAAAGTTCTAAGCACCCTGAGAAATTTGGCACCCTAAGAATATAGCCCGTCTACTCTGGGGATAGGATGATAGGAAGTGTGTCTCAGGCAATATAGAGATAGAAAATTTTCAGGCAATGTCGGAGAACCTGGTCATTATAATGAATCCAAGTTATTGCTGGGTGAGGGGGTTCTGGAGGGCCCCAAGGAGATGTGATCAAGCTCTTCAATGCACAGGCTCTCGCTGATGAATAATCAGCATTTCAAATTATTTCCACCTCAGATATTTCTGCTTGTATCAAGCAGAAAGCAAATGGAAAAATTGAGCCATCAGACAAGCAAGAGCTAGAGATGGAACAAGAACCCCGTTGTTGGTACCCAGCCAAGAGGCTTGTTTTTCTTCCACAAAGACCAACTTTCAAAATGGAGGCTTAGGGGCAAAATTCTCTAGTTATCCAAAAAAGAAGTCCTAATGTTTTCTGACTGCTCCTTCTGACTTTTGAGTCCATATTCATATTTAATGCTAGATGCTTTCTTGCTCTATTTCCTCCCCAAATGCTCAGGCAATACCCAGCAGTTAAGTGTCACTTTTCTGGGGTAGACTTTATTATAGAAATTATAGAAATGTCTATAATTGGCTTGGCGCCTGTGGCTCAAGCAGCTAAGGCACCAGCCACATACACCTAAGGTGGCGGGTTCAAATCTCCAGCCCGGGCCCGCCAAACAACAATGATGGCTGCAACCAAAAAATGGCCAGGCGTTGTGGCGGGCGCCTGTGGTCCCAGCTACTTGGGAGGCTGAGGCAGGAGACTCGCTTGAGCCCAGAAGTTGGAGGTTGCTGTGAGCGTGATGCCATGGCACTCTACCCAGGGGGATAGCTTGAGGCTCCGTCAAAAAAAAAAAAAAAAAAGAAATGTCTATAATTAACCATAGTTGACAAGAACTTTAGATGGCATGTCCTCAGACTGGAACACAGCCGTTTTTCTCTTTGGAATTGAAGGAACCCACGATATTTGCTAACTTTTTAAAATTATTCTTCTTTATTTTCTAGTTGGCGCATGGGGGCAGGAAGGTAAGATCTGTTTTCTTTCTTTCTTATAAAATCAGTCCAGCATTCTTGGGATTTATAAGTGGCACTTCCTCTAGGCCTCTCCTAGAACTTCCACAGAGACCAGGAAAAGGGATTCCTACCATCTCTTCCTTTGCCTCTTCCTCTTAAGTTTAGAGATATTTCTGGACTGAAACAGAGATCGTACGATAACAAGTCTTAATTCTTCAAAAGAAAAATCGAGACTGTTAAATTAAGTTGAACAGGCCAACCATTCTCATTTGTTTTCATTTCATATTTGATATGAGATTTTGTAAAGGCAAAAATGCATGCACAGGGTTGCTCTGAACAAGCCTCTGGGGAAATATTTGGGTACATATTCAGAATTATACTTGTGTTCATGTGTGCACATGCATGCATGTGCCTGGTCTGGACTTATTTCGTCAACCATAGCAGTAAAGTCAGGAGTGTAGAACACTGGCAGCCTCTCTACTCAACCAGCTCTTCCAAACTGAGTAAGCTGATGTTGGATTTAAATTAAGGTGACCAGATTTTAACATTGGTAAAGTGGGACACCATTGACGTGCGGGGTGGGGGTGGGGGGCTGACAACAATGCAAACTTTGATAAGCAGTTCTCGATAAGCAGTTCTCAACAATTATTTGTTATTATTAAAGTTTAACATTATAAAATTAACAAAAATAATATAAAACTCATATCCTGGTAAAATAGCCACATGGCAGCCAAAAACTATATATTCCCTTCCTGTTCTCCTGCATTCCCTAGCTTGTCATGCATTCTTTCCAAAAGTCAAGACTTTTTTAAAACGCTGCAGGACACGGAACAAATTGTTAAAAATCAGGACTGTCCCACCAAAAGCGGGATGTCTGGTCACCTTACTCTAGAGAGGGGGGAGCTACTTGTTTGTTCCAGACAGTTTGGCTCCTTCTGAGCTAATTGTCCTTGCCTAGAAGGGAGGGAGGGAGCCATTCTCCTTCTGATACCGATTCCACCTGGGGACCTTGCCCAGGAGGGGAGTAGGAAGTTTACATTAGCCTTTTCATTTCCAAATGGAGTTACATTAACCTTTTCATTCCCAAATGGAGTTACATTAACCTTTTCAGCAGCCAAAAACCATATATTCCCTTCCCATTCTCCCGCTGTTCCCTAGCTTGTTGCGCATTCTTTCCAAAAATTGGGACTTTTTTAAAACACCGCAGGATGCGGGACAAATTGTTAAAAATCAGGACTGTCCCACCAAAAGCGGGACGTCTGGTCACCTTAATTTAAATGCAACCACTGTTCTATTCTGCATTCCACTGCATGGCCTCATTTGTAGTGTCTTTAGAAGCCATGTTTATAAATAGCTATCGGATATTTAACATAGGAGATAAGGCCCCAGACAGCTTTTCATATCTAGCCAAGAAAATGTGAGGATCCATCATTTCCAAAAGGTTGAGGGAAGAGAGTTCCCTAACCCACGGGAGGAGGGTCTGGTCTTAGTTTGCTGATGGAAACATTATTAATGGCTTCTTATCATTTCCTTTTCAGAAAATGAAGAAACTGGTAAGAGGATTTTCACTGTATGCGACCTCTTTTCAAATGTAGAACAATGAATCTCAAATTCAGTTGATTTTTTTTAAATGTGGAACAAAATGATTGTAGAGGACAACCACAATAATAAGCCCTGAGAATGAGAACTATTAAAGGGAAAATAAAGCTGTCTTTCAAGGGGATCTGTATGACATGTGCCTACATTTGTTGCTAATGTCATGTCTGGTTATAGCTGTGCCTGTCCCTGGGCACCCAGCGGAGAAGAGTCACGTGCTCAGGGATGTAGGCATGGGTTGGAGCTACCAGGCACTGTGGTATAAACTATGAGATCCTCGAAGGCAGAGACAGTGTCTCCTTGACCTATCCCAGGGTCTGGCATCTATGAGGTGTTCCATGAGCATGTTTTGAATGAACCAATGAATGAAGCATATGAATATATTGCTAATTCCTCCCCTCAAGAAGCCGATGGTCTTGCATGAAGGACAGTTGATAATACACGTACAGTCATTTTAAAAGAAAATGTTGCCTACTACGATACACGTAGATACAGAGCAAAATGAAATATAGAGGAGAGTAGGTGAAAAAGGACTCCTGAGAGAGATGAGTCTTGAGCTGAGTCTTTTTTTTTTTTTTTGCAGTTTTCATCCAGGGCCAGGTTTGAACCTACCATCTCCAGTATATGGGGCCGGCGCCCTACACCTTTGAGGCACAGGCACCGCCCTGAGTCTTTTTTTTTTTTTTAATTGCTGTTTGGCCGGGGTCGGGTTCGAACCCGCCACCCTCAGTATATGGGGCTAGTACCCTACTCCCTGAGGCACAGCTACCACCCTTGAGCTGAGTCTTAAAGGATGAGCTTATACTTTAGGGAAGAAGAATATTTTAGGCAGAGGAAATAAAGCTTTCTAGAGTAAGGTTAAGAGTCTAACCCTGAAGCCAGACTTCAGAATCCTGGCTCAACTTTCTGCTTACTGGGTGCCCTTGAATAATTTATTTCTCTATGCCATAGCATCACAAAATAACAAAGTTTCCTAGACTGTAAGGTTGTTATGAGGATTGAATGAATAATTTATTTAAGATGCTTAGAACATTATCTGATGTAGAAGGCAGTAGGTAAATTTTAGCTATTACATGGAAAGGATGCTCACTACAGATAATAAATGCTAAAGTTTATTTTTATTTTTACTATTGTTTTTTGAGATAGAGTCTCACTTTGTCCCTCTCAATAGAGTGCTGTGGCATCACAGCTCACAGCAACCTCAAACTTTTGGGCTTAAGCAATTCTCTTGCCTCAGTCTCCCAAGTAGCTGGGACTACAGGCACCCACCACAACACTCAGCTAGTTTTAGAGACGAGGTCTCGTTCTGGCTCAGACTGGTCTCAAACCTGCGAGCTCAGGCGATCCACCTGCCTCAGCCTCCAGAGTGCTAGGATTACAGGCATGAGCTACCACACCCCAGCCCCACTAAAATTTATTGAATGTGTATATTTTAAATATTGCTGTAAATATTTTACCTGAATTTCTTCATTTAATTCTTCCAACATCCCTATTCTATAGATAAGGAAGGAAGTGTTGAACAGTCCCATCACAGAGACACAAATGTAGATTTATATGATACTGAAGCTCCTTTTCCTAAACATTATGAAATACCATCTCTGGACGTGTATAAAATCTTTGTGGGCACACTTATTTCTAAGCATAGACATCTAGGCCCCGTGTGAGCGTAAGTCTAAGCTCTCCTACTGAACTTATGCCAGTTAAAGTTGTTGAGCAATTTTCATTACATTCCTTTTCTCAAACAAGCCTACCAAACAGAGCATAATGTCTATTTATTTTTAAATTATTTGGTCTATGCTCTCTAGTATATTTAACATATCTAAGAAACATCAGTGGTGAAAAATGATTTGTGAGTCAAAATAATTATCAACTGTCAATTATTATCAAGTGGAAAAGCTGGACTATAATTTGTTTGCATTCTGATCGGCCGTGGTCAGGAGGCGACTGCCTGAGCAAATGGGTCAGAGCTCAGTTCTGATCTCCATGGTAGCAGGACCCCAAGAAAGAAAAGAGAAAAGGAAGCAACAACTTTCTTGAGCACGTGCTGGGTGCCATCCACTTTCACCCTCATAATCCATTTAATTCTCACAAAAACCCTGGGAGGTGGGTGTTTTATCTCCGCTTCCTTGATAAAGGAATTGAGGCTTAGAGAAGTTAAATGCCTTGCCCTTGGTCACACAGACTTCAAACACAGGGCTTCTGACTCTGAGTTCCATGCTCTGTCCCCAGTAGCATGGTGTCTCTGAGCCACCCTCTCCTCCCTTCCAGCAAACATGGAAGCCAGGGAACAAAGATAGACCCCCAGCCTTACCTCCCAAGGCAAAACTAACTACTGTGGGGCATTTGGCTAGATCCTCAGATGACATTGATGAATTAGGAGTAGATTTCATTTGTCCATACCAATGGCCCCTTCCCCTCCTCCCTCTAACAACAATAACTGAAAGGTGATTATGTTCAAAGATAATATAAAGCCACTCTTATTGGAAGAACCGTTTTCTCAAAATCTGTAAGGTGCTTCACATCATTTAAAGGCAGTAACAGAGCAAATTATGTGGAATAAGGAGAAAGATGTTTGTTCTCTATCATGAGGGACTCTGTTAGGTATAGACAGAATTTCTGAACTATGAGAAATAGGTAAGGCCAAGAATAAGAGATTCAGTGGTGTAGAGAGGTCTTTACCTCTGAAAAGACCCTTTCACATCTATCTGGAATAATGTTCTGGCTAATGCCAGAGGCTGAGCCTGAAGACTTTTAGACATTTTCAGCTTTAGAGTTTTAAGACTTTCTGAGCTTCAGAAGGTGTGGGTCTAGGAGTATATGCTGGTGTGGTCTCAATTTAATGTATCTGAGTTACATTAAATTTGAGCTAAGTTATATCTACGAGCTGAATCTCATGAATACATAATCGTTAAATATGATACATACTTTGCTTGCAAGACTTGGGGGGTCCTAAATGATGAGATCCTCATTGGGAATCCTTGGGGGCAAGGTCTAATCCCCCTTGAAAAATTGTACCTCCAATTGAAACTGACACCAAGATATTTTCTTACATCTCTTTCCTTTTTTCATTTTTAGGTTCTTCCGCGCTCAGACGTGAGTTGATCAGTCTTTTGTTTATGCCCTGTCTGAGGATGCGATGGGTGGGTGGAGGAGAAGGAGCTGATGGAGAGAGATTAACCCCAAGAACTGAGAACCTCCCAACTTTACACTCTCATCCCCCGGTTCAGAAAGTTTCCGCATAGGGACTGTTATGGGTACTAACATTCATCCTCCCCTTTCCAAGTCCCCACGTCCTTGCCCAAACTCTGAAGCCACCTTTCAGAACATAATCTAGTTTCCCTTCCGCCGCATGTCCCCTTTCCACACCCGCCAGCCGGTAGAACTCCCTTCTGACAAGCAAATCTAAGACCTGCATGACAGATGGTTTCCTGCATTTGGTTGGCTCTTTTGTCCCCAGTTTGCCTTTTCTGAAAATGTCCTGGTTTCTCCCTTCAATCTCCCTTCTTTCTCTCCCATTCCCCAGCATATAAAGTCTCCATCTCAGGAACCACGGTAACAGTGAAGTGCCCTCTGGACACTGAACATGACATAAATTGGGCAAAAAAGGACCAAGAATTAAAGGATTATAAAAACCAGGAAGACCTAATACTGGATAATTTTTCAGAAATGGAAAACAGCGGTTATTATGCTTGCTATACAGGCAATAAGGACGATATAAGCCACTATCTCTACCTGAGAGCAAGAGGTAATACTGTGTCGGGGAAAGGCACCAGTAGCCCTTTAGGGAGGATCATTCTGAAACAGCATTCTCTGTGACTTCCCCTACCCCAACTCATAGTCCCCTGGCATCTCTGTGCTTCCTCCTCCACTCAATCCCAGGACTCCCTGATGCCACAGAGCATCAGTGTTTCCAGGACCATAGATAAAACACCGACTGGGGTCCATCTGGGCAACCTCAGTCTCTGCTAGATCTGAAACAGCAACTTCCCAAGAGACAGAATTGGGTCATTTGCATTCCATCACACCCAGAATTATAGCACACCAACGTGAGTTTATCTGATGTGATATCTAGAGACAAATATCCTCCAAAGTATGATAATAACTAAGGCATAATGATAAAATAATCATGAGAGCTAACATGTAGCGAGTGCTTAAGTTTTAAGCTCTGTTCAAAACAATTACCGGGGATTTTTTTTTTTTTCATGTAATCCTCTCGACCACCATATGAGTTATTTTATTCCCATTCTGTAGAGGAAGAAACAGAGGCTTTGTGAGTTGAAAACACGTTTCCCAATTGCTGGGATTTGAACCCCTAACCACCACACTGCTTGTTACTGTTATAAGCGTATTGAAAGGGAGGGCTCTGGCCATGGCAAGGGGAGAATGGGCTTCATTGTTCCTTCCTCAGCTCCAGTGTCCTCGTGTCTTCTTTTCTCATTGGGTTTCTCTTCCTCCCCATCCCCCACAGTGTGTGAGAACTGCATGGAGGTGGATGTGATGGCCGTGGTCACAATTATCATAGTCGACGTCTGCATCACTCTGGGCTTGATGATGCTTGTTTATTACTGGAGCAAGAATAAAAAGGCCAAGGCCAAACCTGTGACTCGAGGCATGGGCGCTGGGGGCAGGCTCAGGGGTAAGACCGGAATTAGATAAAAGGAGATTCCCACCAAGGGGGCCATTCAGCCTGGGCCAGGATGGGCTGCAAGTCCAGGCTAAGTCAAAACAGCTCCTGCAGGGCATCTCGGGCGATGCCGAGATCTCCAAAGAGGAATTCAAATCTCAGATCACTTCTCCCCTTCCAGCCTAGAATGGAGTTAAAAGGTTTGTGAACGGGACGGGCTTCTTCAAATGCCTGTCAGTGTCTGCCCTAATCAGATCCATCCCCAAGCTGTGGGAAGAGAGACTTTGAGATGTTAGTTCCTTCCTTTTCCATTTCCTTTCCCCATGGAAAGAAACAAAGGGAGGACCTTGAGCTGAGGAAAGTCACAAAATGATGAGAAGAGCCTGGGGGGTCCTTAGAGATGGGATGAAAGAGAGAGAAGAGAAAGGGCGGCTGAACGAAAAAGGGAGTAGAGCACACAAAGATTTGCCATCCTCAGATGGGGTCTCAGCGGCACAGTCAGTGCTGCAAGATTGCTGTTCCTTCATGGAAACAAAGACTTTTCCTTTCCCTCTGCAGGACAAAACAAGGAGAGACCACCACCTGTTCCTAACCCAGACTACGAGGTAACAGGGGGATAGAGTGGGCCAGGAAGCTGGGGGGGGTGGAGTCTTTCTAGGGGGAAGGGAACAGTGGGACTGTCCATCTTGCCTGCCAGATACTTCAGAGCCCCATTCTCAGGGCTCCCACAGCAACTCACCGTACGCCCAACTCTCTTCCAAGATAGAATAGGACCACCTCAAGGCAACGCATTTCCTACAACAAGGAGAAGTGGGGGGTTGGGGGAGACACACTTCTTTTTTTCTGGCTTATTCATTATCTGGGATATAGCCATAGAGAGCACCATATATGCAAATTCTAGCACAATATATTCAAGGCTGATAGTCCCCCAGAAGCACCAGTATAGTCATACCAGTTATTAAAACACTTCATTAGTGGCCGGGTATTGTGGCTCATGCTTATAATCCTAATACTCTGGGAGGCTGAGGCCAGAGGACTGCTTCAGCTTAGGTTCAAGACCAGCCTGAGCAAAGTGAGACCCCATCCCTGCTAAAACTAGAACAATTAGCCAGGCATGGTGGTGGGCATCTGTATTCCAGGTACTCAGGAGGCTGAGGCAGGAGGATCGCTGGAGCCCAGGAGTTTGAGATTACTATGAGTTAGGCTGAGACCATGGCACTTTAGCCTGGGCAACAGAGTGAGATTATGTCTCAAAAACATTTATTTATTTCATTAGTAAATGGCCTCAAGCTTCTCCCACCCCCACCCACCCTGATACACACATACACACACAGAGCACATATACATCACATACATCACACACATCACACCCCGTCCCCACGGGGCTGCCTCTTGATTTGGGGTAACTAGAGTTAATGCCTGACACAGCAGTGTGGGCACTACCAGCTATTAAACATTTTGAATATCACACCTAGATAAACCCAAGAAATATTTATCGGGCACAGCCAAACATGTAGTGTTTGTTTTAGCATTAGTGACTTCTTCAACCCTAACAAAAAGTCCTGAGAGGTGGGTCTCTACAGACCCATTTTTGAGATGGGAAAGCTGAGGCTCACAGAAGGAGATGACTGGCTCAAATCTCCTACCCATCTGTATCAAGCTGGAATTGGACCCCAGCACCTGACTCCAAGTCCAAAGTTCTTTCTGCTGCACGAAAGCTGGGTCTTCAGTGCCCTTTCTCTCTTAGGAAGCACTTCTTCCCACTCTACTGACCACCCCTCTCCCTTCCACCGCAGCCCATCCGGAAAGGCCAGAGGGACCTGTATTCTGGCTTGAATCAGAGAGGCATCTGATGACAGAGGACCAAGGACACTGCCTCCCACCGGCCTGGCTCCTCTCCTGGCACCCTGCAACTCCCCATTCCCTGGGCAAGGCTTAGACCCTGCAAGAAGATTGTTCCTGGGCCGCAGGGTGAACTCACACCCTGCAGCCTTGTCCCCGGCTCCCTCCTCCGCCTGCTCTGCCACGCCTAGTCCTAGGATTTGGTTTCTTCTCCCTTGACACGTTATAGCTGGTCAAGCCCTCGTGACTGGCCTGCCCTCTTGTCAGGATATTTATTTCTGTCATTAACTCCCTCCCGTTCCCCATAGATGTTACTTCTCCCTTCAGTTCCATCCTTTTTCTATATAGAAGTTGTCCCCCATTCCATCTGCCTTTTTATTTCTCCTGCTCTCTCCTTTGCACCCTTCTCTGAAGATGGATTAGGTAGATGTTGGTGGAGGGCTTGTCCCATTCAGAGATCCTGGCCCAGAGCCAGCCCCGTGTTCCCTCCCCTTGTCTCCACCTACACCCCCAGATAGTCGATCATCTCTATAAATGTACCGGCTCCTCTCGGCTGAGAGAGAAAGGAAATAAAGTGTGTTTGGCTGAAAGAGTTGCTGTCCCTCTTTTCTGGGAGGTCCTTAGAGGCTGCCTTGTTTCTTAAGACCACACAGGTCCTCACTACCTTTTACTAAATTCTCTGCTACGAGCCCAAATGCAAGCACTACCTGTTTTCACAGCTGGTAAAGCGTTATCTCTTGAGAGAGGGAGAGCAGAGGAAGAGGGGGAGAGGGAAAGAGAGAGAGGGAAGAGAGAAAGAAAAAAGAAAGAAAGAGAAAAAGGAAGGAAGGGAGGAAGGGAAGCAAGGAAGGAAGGAAAGAGAGAAGGAAGGAAGGGAAGGAAGGAAGGAAAGAAGGAAAGGAGGGAGGGAGGGAGAAAAGGGAGGGAGGAAGGGAGGAAAGGGAGGGAGGGAAGGAAGGAATGGAGGGAGGGTGGGTGGGGAGAAAGAAGGAAAAGTTAATTTCTCTTGGAAGAAAACTCAGAAGTGTCTGATGGATCCCTGATGGAGTGGTCATTTCAACAAATGAGTAATAAAAAAAAAAAAAATGAGTAAGATAGAAACAGGAGCCTTAAAGGAACATGAAGGGGCCAGAAGAGAAAGGCAGAGGTGTAAGGGGGGTTCGGGGAGTGGACACATGTTTCCATAAGCTGCCAAGAAGAGCCACTGAGCCAGGGCTGGGGAAGTGGAGGAGGGAGGTGTCTCAAGCAGGCGCTGCTCCCCCACCCCAGAGGCAGCGGGGCCAGCCAGAAGCAGGCTGCGGTTCAGCAGCACAGGATGTGGGCTGTGCTTGCTCCGCACCACCTTCTGGGGAGGGTGAGAGAGCTCTAGCAGCAGCCAGGGGCCCAGAGACCGCTGTGGGAAGACTTGGTTGTAGAGAGAGGAGGCCAAAGCGTGGAGGAGCTGTCTTTGTCCGGCCCAAACCAGCAGCCTCTCTACTCTCACTGTGCCCTCAGAAGCCTCCCTGCCAAACACAGCGCTCTTGATGGGTGTGGGCAGTGCTACCAAGGCCATCCACACACTGTACTCCTTTGGCCTTGGCTGTGGCTACTTGTTGGTCCCTGTTGAAGTGATGCTTCTCTTTCCCTCCAAGCATCAACACTTCAGCTCAAAAAGAGTCCCCATGCCTTTGGCATCACTGGCCGCCCATCAGCAGGCTGGGCCAGGAGCAGTTTTATTCCACTTGGATATTTGATTGTACTGGCCAGGGGCAGGCATCGTGCAGCATGATAAAAGCAATAACAGCTACCATTTATTGGGCATTGCTGTGCTTCTGAAATCGTATTTAACTCTTTATAGCCATTACCTCATTTAATCTTCCCAATGTCTCAACAGGCAGATGTTGCTACTCTCATTTTGCAGATGAGGATACTGAGACTCAAGTCACAGTTAGTGAGGGGAGGACAGAGCTGAAATTAGCAGCCAAGGCTGTCCAGCCCCACGCTCAGAACATCTGCCCAGTCAGTACTGACTATGAGTGTTCTCCGTTTTCCTGGCTTAAAAGCTCTTAATTGTTGGGAGTGGAAGGTTGTTGGCGTTTTTGTTTTTGAGACAGAGTCTTGCTCTGTCACTCAGGCTGGAGTGTTATGGCTTCAGCCTAGCCCAAAACAACCTCAAACTCCTGGGCTCAAGCAATCCTCCTGCCTTAGCCTTTAAGTAGCTGAGACAACAAGCACCCACCATAACCCCCAGCTAATTGTTTTTTCTCCTTTCCCTTTTTAAAAAAAATTTTTTTGCATATAAAAGATTTATTTTAAATGTTTTAAGGGTAAGATAGAGTTACATCCTTTTTTTTTTAAGTAGAGACGGTGTCTGACTCTTGCTCACCCTGCCTCTTGCTTTGGACCTCAAGCAATCCTCTAGTCTCAGGATGCCAGGATTACAGGTGTGCGTGACAACACCCAGTCAAAAGTTCTGTATTTAATTGTTTGTGCACTCCTTCAATGAGTGTTTTTCTTTTTCCTTTCTTTTCTTTTTTAGACAAAGTCTCACTATGTCGCCCTCAGTAGAGTGCTGTGGTGTCACAGCTCACAGCAACCTCAAACTCTTGGGCTTAAGCGATTCTCTTGCCTCAGCCTCCCAAGTAGTTGAGACTACAGGCACCCGCCACAATGCCTGGCTATAATTTTTGTTGTTGTTGTAGTTGTCATTGTCGTTTAGCAGGCCCTCACCAGGTTCAAACCGGCCAGCACGGTGTACGCAGATGGCACCGTAACCACTGGGCTATGGACGCCAAGCCCAATGAGTGTTTTTCTAACCACTGGTGTGGCCACCAGCCCCATGCATACTAAGTGCTAAGAGGTTACAAATTAAGATAGTTCCTGTCTCCAAGGAGTTTGCAATTATATAAAAGTAGCAAAGCATGCAAAAAGTTAAATAGCAAAACAGTGACATGCCCCCGCATAAGTGAGTGCTGGAGACAATGTTGCCGGTGTTCAGAGGAGGAACTCAGAGAGCTGAAGTGGTCACTAACAGCTTCAAAGAGGGAAGGTCTGATCTGGCCCCAACGGAAGGATGGATAGAATTTGGAAATAATGGAGAAGCGATGCGATTCCGATGTCCCACCCCTCCTACTGGCATGTTGAAATTTGATCCCCAGTGTTGAATTTAATATTGCCAAGAGCCAGTTTTTCTCTTGGGGTCAAGTGGTAAGTGTTTGGGTCATGGCGGTGGATCCCTTATGAATGGCTTGGTGTCCTCCCCTCTGTAAGGAGTGAGATCTCACTTTATTGGTTCAGAAGAGCTGGTTGTTTCATAGATCCCACTACCACCTCCCTCTCCTGCCCCTCCCATCACCATATGACAAGCCTGCTTCTCCTTCTCCTTCCACCTTGATTGGAAGCTCCCTGAAGCCCTCGCTAGAAGCAGATGCTGGCATGATGCTTCTTGCACAATCTGCAGAACTGAGAGCCAAATAAACCTCTTTTCTTTATAAATTACCCAGCCTTGATGATTTCCTTTATAGCAACATGAAACAAACTAATACAAGATAGGGAGAAAGGTAAGAACAAAGACTTAAAGGCAAGCCAGCTCCTTCCTAGGGGAGCAAATCAACTTACGGAAGAGAAGGAAACTGGCTCTTTGGGGACACTTACTAGTGCCTGTCCTTTCCTAAGTACTAGCCATGCATTACTCATTCAGTCCTCAATGTGACACTGCAAAGAATGTATGATTGTCTCCATTTGCAAAAGAGAAAACCTGGCTCGTGGCGATACCAAGTAATTTCCTTAGGGCCCCACGGCAAGGAGGCGATGGCCCTGGAATTCACATGCAGATGCTCTGGCACACCCTCATCACAAATGTCTGTTTTACTAAAATAACTTGAGTGTGGCAGGTCCCCAAACTACACCCTAGGACCTTGTGGTTCCTGGCTGTGCCAAAGCAGAGAGGCTGACAATCTTTGCCCTTTCTTGGTGCCCTTTCTTGGCTCCCTCCTTGCTCCCCTGAGAGGCTGTGCCCCACCATCAGCACTCAGGAGCCCACTCAGTCCCTGCCTGGTTAGGTCTGAGCACTGGGGACAACGCCAGCTTCACAGAGAACAGGGCGACCTACAGGGCCTGAAGCCAACCTCTTATCTACCCTCTCACCTGCTTCCTCACTTTCCCCTCTGGCGGGTCAAGAATGAGACAATTACAGGGATAGAACTGGAATATCCAGCAAAGTATCTGAAGAATGGAAGAAAAAGTATCCAATGTACTCAGTCTTACTATGAAACCAATTTGTAGCTTTCTTAGGAACGCTATAACCCAATTATAGCCCAAGAAGAAGGGGAAAGGGGAGAGGAAGGGGAGGGGAGGAGAGGGGGAAAGTTGGGTGGAGGGAGAGTAATTGGTGGGACCACACCTACAGTGCATCTTACAGGGGTACACGTGAAATTTAATAGGTGTAAAATATAAATGTCTAAACACAATAACTAAGAAAATGCCACGAAGGCTATGTTAACCAGTTCGATGAAAACATTTCAAATTGTATATAAAACCAGCACATTGTACCCCATGATTGCATTAATGTACATAGCTATGATTGAATAATAATAATGAAGAATGGGATAATTCTCACTCGCCTAAAACCTCAATCAGTTCCCTCACCTCCCATGGGCTTCAGGGTCTCATGGCATCACCTCTCTATCCCTTTGAACTTGATCTTTCACCTCTCTATCCCTTTGAACTTGATCTTTCCTCTCCACCGCACACTCACATCTCTCCTGTGCTAAGATAAGCTCTCCCTTGACCCTGTGTGCGCCCTGCCCAACCAAAACATGAGACAAAATAGGTAAAAACAATAGTGTTAACACATTGAACACCAGGCAACAAGGGAGAGGGATACATGGGTCACTACGAAAGTTTTGAGACACTCTGTGTTCTGATCCCTTATTTTACTTCTAAGAAACACAGTCGACAGCGTCCTCACTGATTCGCACTTGCAAGTTTCAACCTGCTTGGCTTATCCGTGTTCCTGGGAGGGATTCATTTGTTTCCAGCCTTACAGATTTTATGTTTTTTGACTTTCGTGTATCTCAAAACTTTTATAATAATTCACGTACCTGGCAGCACCTGTAGCTCAGTGGATAGGGCGCCGGCCAGATACACCGAGGCTGGCAGGTTCGAATCTGACCCTGGGCCAGCTAAAACAACAATGGCAACCGCAACAAAAAAAAATAGCCGGGCGTTGTGGTGAGCGCATGTAGTCCCATGGGACTACTTGGGAGGCTGCGGCAAGAGAACCGCTTAAGCCCAGGAATTTGAGGTTGTTGTAAGCTGTGACACCACGGCACTCTACCCAGGGTGACAGATTGAGACTCTGTCTCAAAAAAAAACAATTTTTTTTTTTTAAATCCATGTACCGGGTGATGCCTATGGCTCAAAGGAGTAGGGCATAGGCCCCATATACCAGAGGTGGTGGGTTCAAGCCTGGCCCCCCGCCAAAAAAACTCCAAAAAAAAAAAATCCATGTACTTGAGAGGTAGGGGAAAAACAAGGGAAGCCCCAAGTTTGTTCCAGCTTACCACCCACAGAAAGTTTCCAGGTTCCAGCGCAGACCCAGGCAAAGCCCAGAGATTTCTCTGAGGTTAGGAGACAGAGATGGGAAATCAAGATTTATGGAGTTTATAGGAGAGAGTACAAGAACTGAGGTGGGCGGCGGCGCCTGTGGCTCAAAGGAGTAGGGCGCTGGCCCCATATACCGCAGGTTCAAACCTGGCCCCAGCCAAAAAAAAAAAAAAACTGCAAAAAAAAAAAAAGAAAAGAAAAGAAATGAGAGAGAGGCACTCAGAGAGAACCCAGAAATTCACAGAAGGCCCCTATTGTAGTTTGGATGTTTATTCTCCCCAGATCTCATGGTGAAATTTTACTCAAATAAATGTCAAGAACTTAATCAAAGTGTACACATTCCCTGAGAAAGTTCACGGAAGATGGAACATAGAGCCTATCCTGTGTGATGGACACAACTACAACTTGGACTTTAACCTTACACAAGCAGACTATGTCACCTAATCGTATGTACCCTCATATTTAAAAAAAAAAAGATAATCTGAGTAGCCCCTTATCTCTTCAATAAACTGAATCTTTAGTTTTAAAAAAATTCTCACAAAGAAAACTACAGGCATAGATGGCTTCACTGGTCAAATGTATCTGACATTTGAAGAGGAAATAACATCAATTCTATACAAACTCCTCCAGAAAATCGAAGAAGGAATTTTTCCAATGTGTTCCATCAAGACCAGAATTATGCTGTGTTTTTTACTCTGTTTAATATTATATGTCAACTCAGCTAAGCCATGATACCCACGTATTTAGTATAATACACCAGGATGTTGTTGCGAAAGTATTTTTGTAAATGAGATTAACATTTAAATCAGTAACCTTTGAGTCAAGAACTCGCCATAATATGGGTGGATCTCACCCAATCACTTGAAAGTTTAAGAGAAAATAGACTCAGGTTCTTTGACAGGCAGAGGAAAATCTGCCTCTAGATTATCTCTGGGCAGCCGCAACAGCAATTCTTTCCTGGGTCTCCAACCTACCCACATACTCTGCAGATTTTAGACATGCCAGTCTCTACCACCACACTAACCAGTTTCTCTAACAAACAGAACCCGTTGAGTGTACATACAGTTATCCCATTTCTTGATGAGAGATTGGTTCCAGGACCTCCCATAGCTACCAAACTCCACAGATACTCAAGTCCCTTTTAGGAAATAGTATTCCTGTATTTCCCGCCCCCACCTCTCAGGGATCACTGGCCCTTGTTGCCTAGTGTCTAAGTCTTAAAAACTATTGTTTTTATCTATTTTGTCTCATGTTTTAGTAGTAAGCACGTAGGGTGGAGGGAGAGTTTATCTTAGCACAGGAAGAGAGGTCAGCGTGCAGCAGAGAGGAAAGATCAAGTTGAAAGGTCTGGTTTGTACATAGCCTACACATATCCTGTATACTTTAAATAACCTCTAGATTACTTATAATACCTAATACAATGCACATGTATTTTCATATGCTCACAGATGTACTGTATTGTTTAGGAAATATACCCTGATACCAAAACCAGACAAAGGCAATACAAGGAAAGAAAACTGTAGACAAATTCCTCTATGACATAGATACAAAAATTCTTAACAAAATTTTGACAAATTCAATTCAATAGTGCATAATAACTAGAGATTTTTTTTGGAATACAAAGTTGGTTTACCAGCTCATGCCATCAATGTAACTTACCATATTAACAGACAATAACACACTAAAAAAGTAAAACCGTACTAGCATCTCAATGGATGCAGAAACTCTTGACAATATCCAACATCTTTTTTTTTTTTTTTTTTTTTTGAGACAGAGTCTCACTCTGTTGTCTAGGATAGAGTGCCATGACATCAGCCTAACTCACTGCAACCTCAAACTTCTGGGTTCAAGCAATCCTCCTGCCTAAGTCTCCTGAGGAGCTGGGACTACAATTGCCTGCCACAGCACCCGGGCTAATTTTTCTATTTTTAGTGGAGATGGGGCCTCACTCATGCTCAAGATGGTCTCAAACTCCTGAGCTCAAGTGATCCTCCCACCTCAGTAGCTTCCCAGAGTGATAAGATTATAGGCCTGAGCCACTGTGCCTGGCCCCCACATTTATTTTTGATAAAAATTCTTAGCAAACTAGGGCAGCTCCTGTGGCTCAAAGGAGTAGGACACCAGCACCATATGCCAGAGGTGGCGGGTTCAAACCCAGGCCTGGCCAAAAACTGGAAAAAAAAAAAAAAAAGAAAGAAAGAAAGAAAGAAATTCTTAACAAACTAGAAAGAGAAAAGAATTTCCCCAACCTGTTAAAGGAAATCTAAGAAAAATCTACAGCTAACATCATAAAAAAGATGAAAGACAATGCTTTTGTCCTAAGATCATGAACAAGACAAGAATGTTCTCCACTTCTGTTCAACATTGTACTAGAGGTACTGGCCAGTGTAATAAGCCAAGAAACAGAAACAAAAAGGAAAGGAAAAAATTAAACTACTTTGTTCACAGACAGCATGATTATCTATGTTGAATGCCCAGTGTTGGGTGGCTACTAGAATTAATTGACTTTAGCACCTTTTCAGGGTATAAGATCAATATATAAAAATTAGTTGTATTTTTATATGCTAGGAATGAACATTTGGAAATGACAATGTATAAAATACCACATACAATAGCATCAAAATGCAAACATTGACTACTGTATACACATATAATAAGAAATTCTTATGCATTGGAATATTAGGATAAAAGTGTGTATGTACTAAATTCTAATCTACTTTAATAATAAAAAAGTAGATAATATGAAGAAGTTGACCTTTGAGTGGTGCCTGTGGCTCAGTGAATAGGGCACTAGCCTTATATACCGGGGATAGCAGGTTCAAACTCTGCCCCAGCCAAACTGCAACAACAACAAAAATAGATGAGCATTGTGGTTGGCTCCTGTAGTCCCAGCTACTTGGGAAGCTGAGGCAAGAGAATTGCCTAAGACCAGGAGTTGGAGGTTGCTGTGAGCTGTATGACGCTATGGCACTCTACTGAGGGCAATAAAGTGAGACCCTGTCTCTACAAAAAAAAAAAAAAAGTTGACCTTCAAGGAATAACATTATAAATATTACCTAAAAATATAGAGAAAAATAAAACAAAAAATTAAAAGGACAGTAAACATGGGGGAAGAGGAGTGGACAGGAAATTGATTTTTCCTTTAGAGACTTATAGTACTATCCTAGCATTCTGGATAGGCCAAGGTGGGTGGATTGCCTGAGCTCACAAGTTCAAGACTAACCTGAGCTAGAGCAAGACCCCATCTCTAAAAATACCCAGGCACTGTGGTGGGGACGTGTAGTCCCAGCCACTTGGGAGGCTGAGGCAAGAGAATCACTTAACCCCAAGATTTTGAGGTTGCTGTGAGCTCTAACACCACAGTACTCTACTCAGAGTGACAAAGCGAGACTCTGTCTAAAAAAAAAACTCCAGAAGGGTGGTGCCTGTGGCTCAAAAGGGTAGGGTGCCAGTCCCATATGCCAGAAGTGGCGGGTTCAAACCCAGCCAGGGCCAAAAACTGAAAAAAAAAAACCTCCAGAAAAATGAAAACTAATCTATAAGGACTGCGAATCAGTAGTTGCCTAAGGATAGAGGAATAGGAGGAGAAAGATCTTTTCAGGGTGTTGGAAACATTCATTATTTTGATTGTGGTGATGTTTCCCCAGTAGATATATATATATATATGTCAAAGCTTACCACCTTTTATATTTTAAATATGTGAAGTTTGTTCATGTCAGTTTTCCTTAATAAAGCTGTGGGTTTTGAAGATTTGTTTGTTTGTAGGACTCAGAGTCTTGCTCTGTTGCCTTGATATGAGGCAGCAGTGTCTTCGTAACTCACAGCAACCTCAAACTCCTGGACTCAAATGATCTTCTTGCCTCAGCCTCCCAAGTAGCTGGGACTACAGGAGTGCACCACCACTCCCAGCTAGGTTTTCTATTTTTTTAAGAGATGAGGATCTTGTGATGTTGCCCAGGCTAGTCTTGAACTCCTGGCCTCAAACAATACTCCTAGCCTCCCAAAGTGCTAGGATTACATGAGTGAGCCACTGTACCTGGCCAGTAAAGCTGTTTTTTTAAAACACAAAAAGAAGAAAGAAAGAAAAAAAGAGCCAGACAGGACACAAGTTTCCAGAAGGGCTCAGATGGAGGGCAGTGTTTCTTGACTTGGTCTTGACATCAGAATCACCTTAGGCAGTTTGATAAGCCCTGATGCCCAAGCTACATCCCAGATCCATAAAATCAGAAGTTCTGTGGGTGGCCCCCAGACACCAGTTTTAGGGGCTTAGAGGCAGATAGAGTGTCACTATGTTGACTAGGCTGGACGTAGTGGCTATTTACAGGCATGGTCATGGTCATGGTCATAATGTGTAAAATTCTAGCCTCAAGTGATCCTCCTACTTCAGCCTTCTGATTAGTTGTAACTATAGGAGTGTGCCACTGCACCCAGCCAGTACAGATATTTTCAATGCTCCCTAGAAGGTTCCAAAGTGCAGCCCACTGGTGAATGGGGGAATGTGAGAGAATATGAGGAATACAAGGTATTAAGAAGTGCCTGTGGCTCAAGCGGCTAAGGCGCCAGCCACATACACCTAAGGTGGCAGGTTCGAATCCAGCCCGGGCCCACCAAACAACAATGATGGCTGCAACCAAAAAATAGCCAGGCGTTGTGGGTGCCTGTGGTCCCAGCTACTTGGGAGGCTGAGGCAGGAGACTCACTTGAGTCCAGGTGTTGGAGGTTGCTGTGAGCTGCGATGCCACAGCACTCTACGGGAGATAGCTTGAGGCTCTGTCTCAAATAAAAAGAAGTGTGGGGAGTTGTGGCCCCTGTGGTTCAATGGGTAGGGCGCTGACCCCATATACTGAGAGTGGCAGGTTCAAACCTGGCCCCCACCAAACTGCAACAAAAAAATAGCCAGGCATTGTGGTAGGCACCTGTAGTCCCAGCTAAGGGACTTTCCTAAGCCCAGGTGTTGGAGGTTGCTGTGAGTGGTGTGACACCATGCACTCTACCAAGGGTGATAAAGTGAGACTCTGTCTCTACAGAAAAAAAAAAAAAGAACGGTGGGAAGGATCCAAAGCATTGGTGAGGTACAGGCCATGGAGAGGATGCCCACAGTAGAGGGATCCAATGAGAAAGTAGGATGAGGAGGACTAGCAAAGGCAGGAACAAATCAGGAATGAAGCCTGGATAAACGGGAAGTTCATTCTCTCTCTCATGAAACTAGAGTCTGTGTGTGCATCTTAAGGAGATGATCAGCAGGATCATCCCGTTCTCTAGGTATGTGGTTGTTAATTCCTTTCTCCTTTGGGAATCCTGGTCTAGGAAACTCCCTAGTTTTTGTCCTTAAACTCTCCCAAAGCTCTTTAAATTATCTGCGAAATCTGAGAACAAAAGGAAGGGTCCCCAACCCTGGGATCCAGGAACTGACATAAAGGACACAAGTGGCCTCCAACTCTTCCTCTGAACCAAAGGCTCTCAATTTGAGCTGCTTCAGAATCACTTGGGGACCACATATCTGGACTAGAACCTAAGAGATATATATACATATTTGGGGTTTTTTTTTTCAGAGACAGAGTCTCACTTTGTCACCCTCGGTAGAGTGCTGTGGCATCACAGCTCACAGCAACCTCCAGCTCTTAGGTGATTCTGTTGTCTCAACCTCCCAAGTAGCTGGGACTACAGGCACCTGCCACAATGCCTGGCTATTTATTTTTTTATTGCAGTTTGGCCAGGGCCGGGTTCGAACCCATCACCCTTGGTATATGAGTCTGGCGGCCTACTCACCAACCCACAGGCACCACCCTAACTACTATATTTTTAATAAATCCCTGAGGCTCCCAAAGTTTTGGAACCATCACTAACCCACTGACTGAAGATGGCACCTATTAAGAATTTCCAGTGGCGCCTGTAGCTCAAAGGAGTAGGGTGCTGGCCGCATATACTGGAGGTGGTTGGTTCAAACCCAGCCCCAGCTGGAAAAAAAAAAAAAACTTCCAGAACCCCATCCAATCTCAAACTCTAGCTTTCCAAGTAGATGGAGAGAAGGAATATGGGTTTTTTGGTGATAAATTTGATGAGATTTTATTAACTATCACATAGATACCAAGGAGTATTTTTTTTTTCTAATTTTATTTTTCCTCTGTTCCCTATAGGATTTGCAATAAAAAAAAATTCTGGATGGGGAGAGCTGAGAAAGGGAAGGAGGGAGGGGTGGGGGGACAAGGGTTGTGGTACAAACAATTATAAGAGGGTCCTTGTCTAACAAAAGCAATCAATGAAACCTGGTTCTGTGTACCCTCAATGAATCCCCCAAAATAAAAAAAAAAAATTCCACTCACACTGGCCCTCATCCACCCACCTGGGACCCAGCTCTGAGATGAGCAGGAACAGGTTGGTGACTGGTCCCAGATCCCCAGTCCCTGTCCCCAAGGGTTGGTAACTAGCAGCCCTTCACACAGCATGTCTCCAAGACCCCAAATCAAAATCCACCAATCAGTCAGTTATGTGTCCCTGGAAATTCTGTTGCACTGGAATGGAGCCCATTAGCTATAGCCAAATCAACAGGTTACAAACAGTGCCCGAGATAAAGCGTTTTATGTGATGAAGGGTTTCTGATCCCAGTTTATCATGCCCAAGGCAGGAGCAAGCCAGGGAAAGGTCCTGGGGAAAGGAAGATACATCAGCAACTGTGACACAGCTGGTGTCAACTGCTCAACAGGGCCATCAAGCTGAGGCCAGCCCCTTTGCAGAGGGTCACATACACCCTCTGAGTCTTGGTTAGAAGCGAACCCCAGGTACCTTGATGTTCCACCACCCCCGCTCATGATGTCATGGAAACTTCTGTGTGGCTGGACTTCTGAGCACAGCAGCCTGCCTGTGGCTGTGGAGAGGGGCAAAATCCCCGGAACAGTTGTGAAAGGGGACTAGAGTCAATAAGTCCCTGGGAGTGTAGCAGAGTAGACCCTTTCCCCAGGGGGTCCCCTGGTCTAGAAACACCAGACGGTCAGGGAATGGTAGGAGACTGCCCATCACACTGTCTGCGTGGGGCATAGGAAGGGAAGAGATGAGAGAAGGGCGCAGGTGGGGCAGGAAGGCAGGTCCCAGCCAATCAGGACAACTGCCATCCTTTGCCTGGGAGCCTTGACAACTCCAGGCACCTGCTGAGTGAAAGAAGGTATCTTTATTGTCTGAGCAAAGAAGGAAGGTCCAGTTGATAACTGATGCTTCTAGAAGCTGCCAGTCCCGGGTTCACTTGCTCCTAGACCAGTTTCCTCCAAGATGGCTGTACTGAACATCATCCCGATCCCGGAGGGGCTGAGAGAGAAGGGAATGGTCAGAAAGCAGGGCCAGAAGGCTCCAGGGAGGCCCCAGCAGGCCTCTCCAGTCCCTCCCAGCAAGGAGTGCCCCACCAGGGTTGTCACATGTGTGCAGCACACCCAGCATCAGTCTCTCTATCTCCACTCATTCCTCCTCCCATTCTTGCCTTCTTCCCCTCAGGGCTCACCTGATAGACCTGGTCATTCCTTAACAGAGCTTGAGTGTCAGCAGCTCCTAGAAGAACCAGAGAAAAAGAGTCACCAATGGTATAAGAAGATGGGACAGTGAGACCTCCTGAACACCGCAGGAGGACTGCAGCTGGTCACACCCTCTCACATCATGGGACACGTGGGTACCCAAATTCTTCTAACGGCTGGTGGTAGGAGTCCTTAGGAGAGTGCCAGAGTGACTTCCAAATGAAACTAAACCTGGCCCATTCTTTAGCTGGCATGTGATCTCATGGGTATACACACACACACACACACACACTCACACACACTTGTTCTGCCCTTCCACTAACCCCCAGATAGCCTTCCAGTCTCATGTCCGACAAAGAAGTAGACTCCCAAAGCGAGGAGCAGAGTGGCAATGATGTCACCAATGATGATGCCAGTGAGGGTGGCTGGGTCCAGCTCCACACAGTTCTGGCACACTGTGGGGTAAGAGAGGAGAGAAAAGGTAGAGAGCCTTTAAGATCAGGGAACCATCTCTGTCTCCTAGAGCTGCCCTGGAATGCCTCATGCCAAGACCCAAACTTCAGTCAGATCCCGGGAGAAAAGCCTGGTAATGGCTTTGCTACATCTACCTTCACCCTTCATCCCAAAGAATCCCCAAGGAGAGCCAAGAAGTAAACTCGTCTTAGAGCAGTGGCATTGGGCCAGACCCCTCTCCCAACCAAGGCTACGGTAACAAGGCCCCTAGTCCTCTGTCTTGTTTGGTTAAGCCCACTCCCACTTTGATGCCTGCAAATCTAGTCACATTACAGGAGTGACTGCAGTTTGTTTAGAACTGAAGGATTCCCCACAGCCCCCCTAGCCAGAAAGCTCTCACATCCAGAGACCCCATCCATTCCAGCCCACAGGGTCCAGGAAGCACATACTTCGATAATAAACTTGCACAGTAGATGTTTTCACGGCCTGTTCATGTGTCTCACTACACATATACACTCCTCGTGGGTCCAGGACGCGTTTGCCCAGGTCCAAACTTGTGTTGCTTGCCAAGAATGTTCCCATCGTTCCCGTCAGCCACGTGATGCCACTATCGCAATTTAAAAGCACTTTGTCCTCAAGTTCCTCCATGGGTGTCTTTAAGGGGCTCACTAAGGGGAAAAAAAAACACAATTGGAGACACCTCTTGGGTCTATACTAGGCCCCCTGCTCTGCCCAGGCTCATACTTGAGAAGGACCATTTTCCTAGCCTTGGACAGTTTGTAATTTCTATTGACAGAGACAGAACTCAAGGAACACGCTTCAGGAAGTTCTCCCATGAATGGCAGGGGCCAGGGAGGGCATGAGGATGTGGTCCAAGCAGAGTATGTGTCCTGAGGGACTTGGAGCAAAAGAGGAAAGCTTGGAGCTGGACTGATCGAAGAACCTTTCTAAGGAGTGTTGGAGCTGGCTGGCAGGAAAGATGCTCTTGGTTTTGTCATAGCAGGGGCAAGGGGGAAGGAAGAGGACAGGAAGTTGGAGTGGGCATGTTGGAACTGGCTGGGAAGTAGAATTAGATGTTTTCCACTGGAGCATGGGGCAAAACCAAGAGCATGGGACTCTCACAACTATAGCCCTTCCCAGGGCCAAGGATGGTTGTGGGTAGGGAGAAGCTAGTATGAATTACCAGCACAGTGGTCTAGAAAGGGACTGGGGTAAAGTCCAAGTACAAAGTTTTAGTTGTTCCACCCTTGGTTAAGAGGAGGGACACCAGCCAGGCTCAGTGGCTCCTGTCTGTAATCCCAGCACTCTGAGAGGCCGATGTGAGAAGATCCCTCAAGGCTAGGAGTTTGAGACCACCCTGAGCAAGAGCAAAATTATGTCACTACTTAAAACAGAAAAATAAGCCAGATATGGTGGCAGGTGCCTGTAGTTCTCAGGAGGCTAAGGCAGAAGGATCACTTGAGGCTCAGTGCCCATAGCACAGTGGTTACGGTGCCAGCCACATACACCAAGGATGGCAGGTTCGAACCCAGCCCCAGCCAGCTAAACAACAATGACAACTACAACAAAAAAAAGCCAGGTGTTGGGGCGGGAGTCTGTAGTTCCAGCTACTTGGGAGGCTGAGGCAATAGAATCGCTTGAGCCAAGAGTTGGAGGTTGCCGTGAGCTGTGATTCCACAACACTCTACCAAGGGTGACATAGTGAGACTCTGTCTCAAAAACAAAAGAAGGATCACTTGAGTCTGGGAGTTTGAGGTTGCTGTGAGCTAAACTGAGCCCATAGCCCTCTAGCCCAGGGAACAGAGTAAGAGAGAGAGAGAAAAAAAAAAACAGAAGTGGGACACAGAAAAAAATTATTGAATTTGTTCCTGGAACTCCTCAGGAGTCAGGTCTTATGGAGAATTTAAGTCTTGTCTAAAGGTGGGCACAGAGACTTTCTAGATTCATTGACTTGTTTTGACAGCCCGAGACCATCTTCACAGCCCACAGGAGCACTGGCGTCTATACCTCCTAACCCAGAGAATAGTGGAGTCTATATTCTCCCTGAGCTTCACATTCAATCATGTTTGAATATGAGAGCACCTTCTAGAAAATCCCAAAGTAGCTGCTTCTCATGCCTGGGGAGCAGCTGGTGAGTGTATGTATACTCAGGGAGACCCATGTACATTGATGTTTCAAATCCCACAGTCGTGTCTTCCTTGGGGATGTGTTTCCAGTGGAAATCCTGGGCGTCCCAGTGCAGTTGACTATTAAGTAACCACTGGACCCAGCTTGCTTGGGATTGAGGAGTTTCCTGGCCCATGGGACTTCCAGTTTTAAAGCTGAAACTAGCAAACTGAGATGAGTTGAAATCCCAGTAACCATATACTCACCCCCCAAATCTGCCCTTCCTCTTGCTCAACCTAAAGTTAACTTTTCCATACCCCTAAGGAGCTGGGGTATGGCACCAAGAGTGATGCAATCTGGCCAAGTGACCAAAAGTCCTGATCCCAGAAGCCATCAGCCCTGGAAAGAACAGTGCTTGTGGCTTTGCTCCCATTTCCAGACCATATAGATCTCTGGTCTAAGGCCTTCCGAGAGACAGCCAAGGCCAGTATGTGCCCCCGGATGGAGTTATTGAGAGCCAAAGCCTGTCCCAGACCTTATGCTACATCCCAGCCCTTCCCTCCTTACACCCTAGGGTGCCTGGTGATTTGAAGCTAGTGTAAGAAGCACTTTCAAGGAAACCCCACTCCCAGTGGTAATGTCCCTCTTAGCTCCCTTCCCCTACCCACCGCGAGTAGCCTTACCTTGGGGGAGAAAGGCAGCCAGTATCAGACCAGCCAGAAACCCGCTGCGTTCCATCTCCCAGTGGAATTTATCCAGTACATAAAACCAGGTCACCGAACTACCAGCCAGGATGAGAGCTGCCCTCCCCAACTGACTCACCAGTACCGGAAAAAGTAGGGTTGGGAGGAACTACAAGATGTCTGCTTCTCTACTCTCTGCCTTTGATGATGGGAGTCTGTCAGGGCGGGGGAGGCTCGAGAGGGGTGGGAAGCAAGCAGGTGCAAATTGCTTGTTCTCAGAGCAGGGGGCTGGCAAAGAAAATGGAAAGCTTGCCTGAATAGAGCCCCCATTGACAATATAACTATATTTACTTACCACCTAAAACCTGCCACCTCTCAACACCTATCAAAGAAGCTGTGAGCCCCACAGCAGAAGCCAAACCAGCTAGGTTTGTCCTGGAAGCTGGTCTTTCTCCGAACTGGGCAGCCAGATGTGGGCAGCCAGATAAGCAGCTTCTTGCCAGTGGGAGGTTTGGCTTTCGAGCCCCACAGCCAAATTGAATCCTGACTTCAATACTGCCTACCCCTGGGGCCTGGGCCAAGTCATGGAATTTTTCAAAGCCTGATTCCCTTAGTGTCATTATTAGGATTCAAACAAAGTATTGCATGGTGGCTGATACATTGTATGTGCTTGGCAAGACACAGTTACCATTAATACTAACCATATAATTGCTCCCCAGGCAGAATTGAGCCTCTGCAGGAGACAAATGGAATTTTTACTGCTGTGGGCTATGGAAATCTCGAACTCTTCACACAGCCTCTGTTAGAGTGTCATTTACCTGCTGTATGTTGGGCGTGGCACATAATGAGACCTTTGTAAATTTGTGTTGACTCTATAACTGAATGGCTGGGAGAGAAAAGGTCCTGAGATCATTGACACTCTGTCTGAGCCCTGGAAATGTGCTGGTCTGTCTTCTTAGAATTGTCTCACCTATTCCCTTCCAGGAAGGCACCTCTTTGATGATCTCAAAAGAACAGTAAAAAAAAAAAAAATCCTGAATGAAGGCTGGGACTGAAATGGCTTCACTTTTGGAGCTTTAACCCCAAGCACCTGCCATCCTGGCAACAACTGGTGGCAGGGATGTTGATCTCCCTCATGAAGAAGATGGCCGGGACCATCTCCCCGCCAGCATCCAGTGTAAGTCCTCCGTGCAAGGCTCCGAGGGGGAATCCAGCACTCTCTCCCCACCCTTCACTCCTTAACGGAAAAGCAAGAGACATCTGCACCTGCAGCTCTGCTGAGGCCCCCTGCTGCCCACGCATACAGGGAGGGTGGAGGCTCCCGGGCTCTGGCTTTCTTGCAGGGGCCCCAGCCCAAAGGTGCTGGGTGGAGCCAGTCTAGCTGCTGCACAAGCCGCTAGCTGCTCAGGGCTGCTCCACGCTTCTGCAGAGGGAAGGACAGAGACTGACATGGAGCAGGGGAAAGGTCTGGCTGGCCTCATCTTAGCTGTCATTCTTCTTCAAGGTAAGGGCCTGCAACCTGGAGAAGGGCCCAAGGGAAGAGGCCATCACCAGGGAGATAGGAATATTGAGATCCCTAACCTTGAGCCCGCCTCAGCTGTCACCTTAGAGTACAAAGAAGGAAGGACAAAAACGGAGCCTCTTTCTACTCTGCTCCCGGAGGAGCACTGTGGAAGTGGGAGACACGGGGTCCCCATCTCTGAGAAATCAAAACAGAGCACTTAACTGGCTAGAGGGAGGACCCAGCTGCCGCCATCTTAGGTTTGAGTGTAGCCCAACAGGGCATAAACCAGAGAAACCAGAAAGAGAAGATGGGTATTCCCTAAGCCAGAGCCAGGGTTAGCAGTGGACCTACAAAGCATCCATTCATTCACTTGGTCAACTGGTCAACAAACTATGTGTGAGATCCTATTATGTGATAGGCCAAGAGGATATAAAAATGAATAAAAAGCTTGTGTGCTAAAGAGCTCATAGTGTCATTGAAGAGAAAAGTTATAATATTACCAGACTGAGTATAGGTTTCAGTGTGCGGTACCTGTACTAATATTCAGTTAAAAATATCCAACAGGAAATTAATGAACTAGGTTGGTGACTGCAGTCTGGACACCTTGGTGGAAGCTCAAACCATGGAAGTTGTTGAAATCATACAAGCACTAAGTGTGATGTGAGGAAGAGGGGGCTAATGATGGCACCGTGAGGGGAGGAATGGAACTGTGTGGACACGAACTTTTAAGGGCATTTAGAGAAAAAATAAATTCAGGGAGAGATAAAAGAACAATCAAAGATCTGGAATAATAGGATGTGATATCATGGACACCAAGGGATTAGAGATTCCAGAAGGAGATCATTACCGAGAGTATAAAATGTTAAAGAGAGTTCACTAAATTAAGAATATATTTTAAAGGTTTTTGCTTGATACTTTATTATACTGTCAAAAAATATCAATAATGACCAGGCACGGGGGCTCATGTCTATAATTCTAGCACTCTGAGAGGCCAAGGAGGGTGGATTGCTTGAGCTCACACATTTGAGACCAGCCTGAGTAACAATGAGATCCCCCCATCTCTAAAAAAAAATAGCCAGGCTTTGTGATAAGTGCGTGTAGTCCCAGCTACTTGGGAGGCTGAGGCAAGACGATTGCTTGAGGAGTTTGAGGTTGCTGTGAGCTATGATGCCACAGCACTCTACTGACCATGAACAAAGTGAGACTCTGTCTCAAAAAATAAATAAATAAAATAAATATGAATCAAATTCTTTTAAAAAAATAAGTCAGTAATATATTTAAAAGTTTAAATCTGTGGGATTTGGCAAAATAAAGGTTGTGAGTGATTTAGAACAGTTTGATGGGGTAGCATGAGTGTAAGCCAAATGCAAATGAGGAGAGATGAAGGTCAGGTGATAAAGAACAGCAAGTGTAGACCATTTTTTAAAGCAATTTGGATGAAGACTGGGCGCAGTGGCTCATGCCTATAATCCTAGCACTCTAGGAGGCTGAGGAGCCAGAGGATCACTTGAGCCCAAGATTCTGAGGTTGCTGTCAGCCACGATGCCACAGCACTCTACCCAGGGTTACAGAGTGAGACTCTTTCTCAAAAAAAAAGGAAGAAAGAAATTTGGATGAGAAGGGAGAAGAGACTGAGTAGTAATTAAAAGGGTGCTTGGAATCAGACAAGCACTAGGATGTGTCTACAAAGAAACATTTTTGAGGGAGGGAGAAAATTGAGCACATTTCTAGGCTAAAGGAGATGAATAGAGAAAGGTCCTGGAGTTGATGTTGGAAGGATAAGTTAAGGGTGGGTTCAAAGTCACAGAGGAGAGGGCAGTGTTCCCCTCTAAGACTAGGAGAAAGGACGTGCAGGTGGCACCAGCCATAACTACGCTTGTGAATGGAAAGAAAGGGCCCTAACAACACCTGCTTGTGAACGGAAAGAAAGGGCCCTAACAACTCCTGCTTTCAAAAAACTAGGTGGGAGGCAGTGCCTGAACCTGAGCTGAGTGACAGCCAGGAGGGAGACTTGAAGGGGAGACAGAGTCTTGCTCAATCACCCTGAGATTGAGTGCTATGGCATCAGAGATCGCAGCAACCTCAAACTCACAGGCTCAAATGATCCTCTTGTCTCAGTCTCCGGAATAACTGGAACTAGCACTTGGCTAGTTTTTAGAGACTGGGTCACACTCTTGCTCAGGTTGGTTTCAACCTCCTGAGCTCAGGCGATCCACCTGCTTCGGCCTCCCAGATGCTAGGATTACAGGTGTGAGCCACTGTGCTTTCCAGAGAATTTAGAATTATTTCTGAGATTATTGGGGAGGAGGGAGGAGAAATGGGGGGTTGGGGTCATGGTGTATGGCACACCTCTTAGGGGAGGGACACAATTATAAGAGGGACTTTACCTAATAAATGCAATCAGTGTAACCGAATTCTTTGTATCCTCAATGAATCCCAAACAATAAAAAATAATGATAAAAATAAAAAGTAGAATAATAAAAACTAAAAAAAAAAAGAGAATTATTTCTGAGAAAAATGGAAGGAAGAGCCAGCTAAAGACTACACAGGTTGAGGGTGGGCCTGAAAGACTGAGTGAGGCCACCGGACACAGTGAGAAGTACACTGGGCTGAACAATAAAAAACCTGAGGTCTGGATCCAGTTTAGCCACCAATGAGCCATGTGAACTTGAACGATGCCTCCTCTGGCTGGAAGTTCTCACATCAATCAATCCAGAAATTTGGCTACTTGAGCTTTCAAATCCTAAAAGGAACCCACACTCACATATGCTAAATTCAAAGATGTCAATGATCATGGGCTGGACACACCTGTAATCCTAGGACTCTGGGAAGCCAAGGTGGGCAGATTGCTTAAGCTCAGGAGTTCGAGACCAGCCTGAGCAAGAGCAAGACCCTGTCTGTACTAAAAAAAAAAAATAGCTGGGCATTGTGGTGGGGGCCTATAGTCTCAGCTACCCAGAAGGCTGAGGCAAGAGGATTGTTTGAGCCCAAGAGTTTGAGGTTGCTGTGAGCTATAATGACACCACAGCGTTCAATCCAGAGCGACCAAGTGAAACTATCTCAAAAAGGAAGTAAATAAATAAATAAATAATGTTAATTATCAGTCCCATCTCCTTTCCCATGGAATGTGAATTAGAATGAGGGGTTTCTTTGTCCTCCTTTGGTGACCAGGTGATTGGGAAGAAAGGCTATTGTGAAATCTACTGAACTGTGTGTTTTGCTTTTCGTCCCCCATTCATTCATTCAATAAGCAAATATAAAGCTCCTATCATGTTCCAGACACTGTGCTGGGTACTGTTCATAAACAGTTCATCCCTGCACAAGGTTCTAAGACACTTGACTCCTTCCAACTATTCCCACCATACTTTGACTCCTGACCACCTCTCCTTATCACACTCTCTAACTCTGGCCACACTACTTCTTTTGTCCTTTTCCAAATCTGTATCTTTTTTTTTTGTTTTTGGTTCGTTTTTGTTTTTTTGAGATAGAGTCTCACTATGTTGCCCTGGGTAGAGTGCAGTGGTGTCACAGCTCACAGCAACCTCAAACTTTTGGGCTTAAGTAATTCTCTTGCCTTAGCTCCCCAAGTAGCAAGGACTACAGGCACCCGCCACAACACCCTGCTATTTTTGTTGCTGTTGCAATTGTCATTGTTGTTTAGCTGGCCAGGACTGACTTCGAACCCCCCAGCCTTGGTGTATGTGGCCGGCTCCCTACCCACTGAGCTACAGGTGCTACCACCAAATCTGTATCTTTTTCATTGATTCTTTCCACCCAGAATGCCTTTTTGCACTGTGCACGTATATAATACTAAAAGATAATTTATAAGTTCTACTGTGTTTCCCCAAAAATAAGACCTACCCAAAAAATAAGCCCTAGCAGGATTTCTATGCATTTGATATAAGCCCTACCCTGATAATAAGACCTAGTGATGGGCATGCATAAGACCTGCATTTTGGCACGGAGAGGTAAGGAAGACTGGAATACCTTTTATCTGCCACAGCTCCTTTCCCGAGCCATTCACACTTGCGCGGGTGTGTGTGTGGTAACCACAGTGGCAGGCATCCCATTGCGCACGTGCGAACGGCTAGGGGAAAGGAGTTCATGCATCACTAGCACCAGCCCCCTGTCAGGTTCCAGAAGAAGATGACTTAACTGTATTTGTATAAATGTAGATTCTTGTATTATACTTAATAAAAATAAGACATCCCCTGAAAATAAGCCCTAGTGTGTCTTCTTGAGAAAAAATAAACATAAGACGGTGTCTTATTTTCAGAGAAACGTGGTATTACGTTAATTTCAAATAGGTTTATTTTGTCTACTTCATTGTAAGTTCTTTGGAGGCAGTAAATGATTCTTTGTATTGTCATCCTTTCCTTTCACAATGCCTCGACATGTTAGGTCACCATAGTGCTCAGTAAATGGATTAGATGTAATTGAATTGAATTCCAGTGCTAGGTCTCTGCAGCACATGGATCATGCAAGTCTACTTACTCTGAATTTTGAGACAGATTCGAGGACTACCTGAATAGCTAACTCCCCTCAGACATCCAGGGTTTCTCCAAGAAATGGATCACCAAGGGTGAAGATTTTACAAGTAACTCAGCTCCAGAAGGCTTTAGCTGCCAGGGCTTTTGTGGCTAAAGGAACATAAAATTCTGGCTGTACAGACGATACCCTTACTGATACTGCAATACAAGTCTGATGCTGGCTCAGCGCCTGTGGCTCAAGTGGCTCAGCCCCTGTGGCTCAAGTGGCTAAGGCGCCAGCCACATACACCTAAGGTGGCAGGTTCGAATCCAGCCTGG
>NW_003852503.1:6232279-6234062 GCF_000181295.1 Otolemur garnettii | reverse complement strand
AAAAAAAAAAAAAAAAAAAGTCTGATGCTAACCCCTATAGTTAGTGTCAGATTCCATGGGTTAAAGACATGGTTCCGGCTTAGCTCCTCTAGCTCAGTGGCTAGGGTGCCAGCCACATACACTGGAGCTGGTGGGTTCGAATCCAGCCCAGGCCGGCCAAACAACAATGCCAACTACAACCAAAAATAGCTGTGCCTTGTGGCAGGTGCCTGTAGTCCCACCTACTTGGGAGGCTGAAGCAAGAGAATCACTTAAGCCCAAGAATTAGAGGTTGCTGTGAGCTGTGATGTCACAACACACTACAGAGGGCGACATAGTGATACACTGCCTCAAAACAAATTAAAGAAAGATATGGTTCCCAACAAGACTTCCCTCACTTTAAATGCCAGCTACAAGTTCAGGGGTCCTCAGACCACTCACATTTCTGAGAAACTGGCTACAAATGTGAAGAGTTCCTATGACACCGCCCCATGATTGGGAATTGCTAGAATGACTTACAGAACTTCAGAAAAGTGCTATCCTTTCTATTACCATTTTATCATAAAAGATAAAATCAGGACCAGGTAAATAAAGACACACAAAGAGCAAGGTCGGTAAGGGTCCAGAACACAGAGCTTCCAAACCCTCTCCCTGTAGAAACAGAACACATGGCCCTCCCAGTACACTGACGTGCTCACCAATCAGGAAGCTCGGCCAAGTTTTTAGGAAGGCATATTTACATAGTCATGATTGATGGAATCATTGGCTACTTGAATCATTTCTCACCCCCCCACCCACCAGGACTGATATGACTGGCTTTTAAGCCCTAATCTTCTATTCATACAGTTGGTCCTGACCAGCACCATCTTGAGTCATCTCCTTAGTATAAACTCAAGTGTGGTCTGAAAGTCCACCATGAATAACAAAGGCATTATCAACACTCATGGAATTCTAAGAATTAGAAACTCCCTCCCAGGAAGCCAGGACCAAGACCAAATTCTTTATCACCACCTTGAATTCAGTTTGGTGATTTAGGCCACAAGCCAGGAAAGCAGGCGTAGATATTGACATTTCCATGGGATAGCATCTCTCTTGATCTTGGCTTTAAATGACGGTGGGAATACCTCCAGGCATCTGAATAAGTCCTTGTCTAGTTGATCCGATCTTCTGTCTCTATTCTATTTTTACAGGTACACGTACTGTGGCCCAGTCAAAACAAGGTAGGAGAATTGGCTTCTTTATATCCTCAAACTCTAAGAAAATTCATGGAAATATGGCTTCCTACAACAAACAGTAGTCCTACAGGAGTGAATAATTTAGAAAGAATGGAATGATGAGTGATAACTAGTGCTTCCATTGTCACCCAGATGAGTGGCCGGTCATGACCTGTTGTGGGCAGCCTTCCTGTAGCTAAGCATTTCACTTCTTGCAGAAGAAACAAGTCCCTGATAGCTAGGCATGTGGCCTGTGAACCACCTGCCCTGGCATCACCTGGTAACATGTTAGCAATGCAGAATCTCTCCTCCCCAGAGCTACTGACTTGAACCTGAAATTTTAATAAGATACCTATGTGATTCATGTGTACATTAAAGCTAGTGAAACAGGCTTGGCGCCTGTGGCTCAAGAGGCTAAGGCGCCAGCCACATACACCTAAGGTGGCGGGTTCAAATCCAGCCTGGGCCCACCAAACAACAATGACGGCTGCAACCAAAAAAATAGCCAGGCGTTGTGGCGGGCGCCTGTGGTCCCAGCTACTTGGGAGGCTGAGGCAGGAGACTCGCTTGAGCCCAGGAGTTGGAGGTTG
>NW_003852503.1:6225180-6230267 GCF_000181295.1 Otolemur garnettii | reverse complement strand
TCACAGCAACCTCAAACTCTTGGGCTCAAGCAATTCTCTTGCCTCAGCCTCCCAAGTAGCTGGGACTACAGGCACCCAGCACAACGCCTGGCTATTTTTAGAGATGAGGTCTTGATCTGGCTCAGGCTGGTCTTCAACCTGTGAGCTCAGGCAATCCACCTGCCTCAGCCTCCCAGAGTGTTAGGATTCTAGGTGTGAGCCACCGCACCCATCCCTGTTTTGTTTTTTATGTAAACAAACTCACATGCAAGATTGTGAGATTATTCAGACACTCACGTGTAGATGATTCTTTATTATTTAGTATTCCACTGTGTGACTGTAACCCAGCTTATTATCCATTCTCCCTGTGTCTTTTGCTTATTTCTTGTGCAGCTTCAGACAAGCAGACTCTGTTGCCCAATGAGCAGCTCTACCAGGTAAGGAAATGAAGAAGAAAAAGGCATTGCAGCAATTAGTGGGGGTAAAACTTTGGGATTGGGGGGAAATTAGCTGGAAGGTACTAAACAGATAAGGAACTGCTTACAACATACCAGATGGTGAAAGTTATCCCTCCAGGGAGAATAGATGAAATAAAGAGAAGGCTGAGAGAGGCGGAGGTTAGGATCTAGTGAGTAAAAGTTGAGAGGGACACGCAAAGAAACTGCATCGGGGTCTCCATCTCCTCGTCATCTTTCCAGCCTCAGGACTATGAAGCACCCCAAGCCTCACAAATAAAAATCATTCAGTAAATATGCATCCAATTCATTAATATTGGATGGAAAAAATGGCCTTATAACTGTACCATACTTTCCAGCCCCTCAAGGATCGGGACAATGACCAATATAGTCACCTTCAAGGAAACCAACTGAGGAAAAACTGAGCTCGGGACTCAGAACAGGTGGGTTCCTCAACACCACTTCTAAGAAAGTATCTTGGCCATCACCTGTCCGCCCAGCCACAGCCCAAGCTATCTCCTCCCTTCTTCCACCCCCAAACTACTCTAAGCATCAGACTGTGGGGGGTGGGTATGGAAAGTGGTTTTTAGGGACCCTCTCTAAAAACACTGAGGTCAGTACTGATTGTCTTGGCCTAAGACAGCAGTTCTCAACCTGTGGGTCACGACCCACAGAAACTGTATTAAAGGGCCTTAGGAAGGTTGAGAACCACTGGTCTAAAAAAATGAATGCTGTGCTTATCTGTAAATCGTCTTAGAACAGAGACTCCAGCCACAGAGATGATAAATAGTAATCTTAACCTTTCTATATTAGGGTTTCTCAATATCCATACTATTAGCATTTGGGGCTAGTTAATTCTTCGTGAAAAGGGCAGTTCTGGGCATTGTAGGAGTTACAGCAGCATGCCTGGGCTCTTTCCACCAGATGCCTGGGATATCCCTCATTGTGACAACCTAAAATGTCCCCAGACCTCCAATCCAGGGCAAATCACCCTTCACATAGAACCACTGACCTATATTAACCTTACACTCAACCAATCAATCAATCAATCAGGGGTCCTGATTTAATCAGTCTATGAGATGTTTCTGTTAAGAAGGCAGGGCCGAAAGCGTTATTTTATTTTCTGAACCAATTGCCTTTTTTTCCTTCTTTCAATCCAGGCATCCTTCTATCCAGTTTTCAGAATGAATGCAGTACATCTTGGAGAGCTCTTAGCAGACAGACTTTTAGCCCTAAACCTAAACTCAACGTTCCCAGGGGTCACAAATGGAGAAGAAAGGTCATCAGAGCAAATTTGGGGTTTTCTCCAATAAAATAAAAAATAAAAACAGGCACATTGTATATGAAAACCCCACACTGTACCCCATGATTGCATTAATGTACATAGCTGTCATTTAATAAAAATAAAATAAAATAATTAAAACAAGTACGGTGTTTCAGAAGCGCCCCCTATTGAGAAAACTTGTCAAAGAAAAATGAAAAGATCAAACAACTCCCATCTGAACAGAACATTTTTTAGGTTTTTTTTTCTTTGTTTAGTTTAACTTTTCTGTAGTTTTTGTTTTGGTTTGGTTTGGTTTTGAGACAGAGTCTCAGTCTTTTGTGCCAGTAGAGTGCTGTGATATCAACCTCGCTCACGGCAACCTCAAATTCCTGGGCTCAAACCATCTTCCTGTCTCAGCTTTCCAAGTAGCTGGGACTGCAGGCGCCCCACACAATGCTCAGCCAATTTTTCTATTTTTGGTAGAGACCAGGTCTCACCCTTGCTCAGCTGGTCTCAAACTCCTGAATTCAAGGGATCCTCCTGCCTCAGTCTCCCAGAGCGTTAGGATTACAGGGGTGAGCCACTGCACTGGGCCTTTGTTTGGATTTTGTATAAATCATAATTCGGTGAAAAATCTCCCTCCACCTCCATGCCCAGCCATGCAGTTGCCCTCTACAGAGAAAACTAGTTTCTTACATATCTTTCTGGAGGTATTCTAGGCATAAATGAATAAATTCATACGTACCTATTATTCTCCCTTCCTCTATTTTTCAAATGAGTGATATTATGCCATATATCTTGTACCTTTCCCCTAATAAAACCTGAAGATCATTTCACACCGTGTAAAAAACTCCTTTTATAATGCCTTGTATAGATAATTTATTTCACCTGTCCTCTATTGATGGCCTTTTAAAGTAGTTTTAATCTTTTGCTCTTACAAGAATGTTGCAATGGTTAATATTGTATACGTGTCTTGTTGAAAAGTAATTGCATTCAAGGCCAGATGCAGTAGCTCATGTCTGCAATCCTAGAACTCTGGGAGGCCGAGGTGGGAGGCTCCGTTAAGCTCAGGAGTTGGAGACCAGCCTGAGCAAGAGTGAGATGCCATCTCTACTAAAAATCGAAAAAACAGCCAAGAGTGGTGGCTCTTGCCTATAGTCCCAGCTACTCCGTAGGCTGAGGCAAGAGGATCTCTTGAGCCCAAGAGTTTGAGGTTGCTGTAAGCTATGATGACGCCGTGGCAATCTACCCAGGGTGACAGAGCAAGACTCTTATCTCAGAAAAAAAAAAAAAAAAAGAAATTGCATTCAAGTATAATTTACATGCCATAAAATCCATCCATCTTAAGCGATTCCACCCTTTCTCAGTAACGTTTAGTAAATTTGCCTAAGTATACAACCATTACCATGATCCAGTTTTAGGATCTTTCCATCATAGGCATTAAGATCCCTCCTGCTATTTGCCGTCACTTCCTGTTACCATGCTCAGCTCCAGGTAACTACTAATCTCTTCTGTCTCTTCAGATTTTCCTTTTCTGGATGTTTCATATAAATGGAACCATACCATATGGAGTCTTTTGGATTGGGGGGGGCAGTGTTGTTGAGACAGAATCTCACTCTGTGCCCTGAGTAGAGTGCAGTGACATCACCGTAACTCACAGCAACCTCAGACTCCTGGGCCAGGGATCCTCCTGCCTCAGCCTCCAGAGTAGCTGGAACCAGGCACGCACCCTGACACGTGGTTGGGGTTTTTTTGTTTGTTTGCTTGCTTGTTTGTTTTTATCATTATATATGTATATTTCAAGACAGAGTCTCAAGCTGTTGCCCTGGGTAGAGTGCCACGGCATCACAGCTTACAGCAACCTCAAACTCTTGGACTTAAACAATACTTTTGCCTCAGCCTCCCAAGTAGTTGGGACTACAGGCACCCACCAAAATACCCAGCTATTTTTTGTTGTTGCAGTTGTCATTGTTGTTTAGCAGGCCCGGGCCAGGTTTGAACCCACCTGCCTGAGTGTATGTGGCCAGCATCCTACCCACTGTGCTACAGGCACTGCCTATTATTATATTTTATAGAGATGGGAGTCTCACTTTTGTTCAGACAAGTCCCAGCATGTCGGGTCTTTTGAATCTAGCATCCCTCACTTAGCGTGTTTTCAGCGTCCATCTGCCAGTAGCATATATCAACATTTTGTTTTTTTCTATTGCTGAATAGCATTCTGCGGGACAGCTAGACCACATTTTTTTGGTCCATTCACCAGTCAATGAACATTTGGATTGTTTCCAATTTTTGGCTACTATAAATAATACAGCTATGAACATTCTCATGCAAGTCTTTACACATGTTTTCATTTCTGGGTTAGAAGAGAAGTTAGGAATAAACAATTGCTGGGTCCTACAGTAAATTGATGTTTAACCTTTTTTTTTTTGCAGTTTTTGGCCAGGGCCGGGCTTGAACCTGCCACCCCCAGTATATGGGACCGGCACCCTACTTCTTGAGCCACAGGTGCCGCCCTTGATGTTTAACTTTTTAAGGAGCTGCCAAGCTGTTTTCCAAACTAGCTCTACCATTTGACATTTCCATGGCCAGTGTGTAAGGGCTCTGCTTTCTTTGTGTTGTCATTGTTTTAATATAGCCTGTTATTGTTTTCTTTTTACTTATGGTTAGTTTTTCATGCACATTCTACAAGCATGTCCATGTAGTAGATAGAATTCACTGGTGTTCTATGGTATCTACGTTATATTTCCTATTTAGAAAGGTCTCCCCCCACTTTAAAATTATTCTTTTTGAAGAGTTCTCCCATGAACTCCTTTAGGGTTTGGTTTCATTTTATGTATTTCAATCTTTGGCCTATCTTGAATTAATTTTAGTGTGAGGCCTAATATACTGGCCAACCTGGAATATAGTTATCTGTCAAGTAATTCCAGAAATACTTATTAAATGGTTCATTGTGTGCCCATCAATTTTTTTTTTGAGAGTCTCACTTTGTTCCCTTGGAATAGAAGATAGTGGCCTCATAGCTCACAGCAACCTCAAACTCCTGGGTTCAAGTGATTTTATGGGTATAAATGGTATCCTACTATGGTCTTAATCTCATTCCCTAATGATTGCGATGTTGAGTGTCATTTCATGTGTGCATTAGCCTCTGTATACCTTTAATTAAATATCTATTCAAACATTTTGGCTGTTTTATAAGCAGGTTGCTTTTCTTACTATTGAATGTTAAGAGTTCTTTGTATATTTTGGATACAAGTTCATGATCAGATACATGATTTGGAAATGTTCTCTCCCAGTCTATGATTTGTGTTTTCATTTTCTTTTCTTTCTTTCTTTCTTTTTTTTTTTTTTTTTTCTGTTTTCTTCTCCATCACTCTACTGAAATAATTATG
>NW_003852503.1:6202913-6225160 GCF_000181295.1 Otolemur garnettii | reverse complement strand
TTTTTTCTGTTTTTGGCCAGGGCTGGGTTTGAACCCACCACCTCCGGTATAGGGGCCAGCGCCCTACTCCTTTGAGCCACAGGCACCGCCCGTGCTTTCGTTTTCTTGATGGTGTCTCTTCAAGTACAAATGCTTTGAATTTGGATGAAGTACATTTAATCAGTTTTTCTTTTATAGATTGTGCTTTTGATGTCATGTCTAAGAAATCTTTGCCAAACCCACAGTCACAAGGATTTTTCTCCAGGGTCTTCTTTTTATAGTTTTTAAAGTTCTATGGTTTTAGTTGTAATAATGTCTTTTTGAACGTGCATACCATTATTTGTAACAAAAACAAATAAATAGAATTTTAGGCACTTGTATTTATGCTTGTAATTTTGTTAAATATTGCCAAGTTGCACTTCATGGAAGTTGTATCAACATACACTACCGATAACAATAAACAAAAGTGCCTTATCTTTCTTTTTTCTTGGAGACAGATTCTCACTATGTCGCCCTGGGTAGAATGCTGTGGCATCACAGCTCACAGCAACCTCAAACTCCTGAGCTTACACAATTCTCTTGCCTCAGCCTCTCAAGTAGCTGGGACTATAGGCGCCCACCACAACACCTGGGCTATGTTGTTGTTGTTGTTGCAGTTGTCAGTGTTGTTTTTTAGCTAGCCTGGGCCGGATTCGAACCTGCCAGCCTTAGTGTACAGGCACCGAGCCATGGACACCGCCCCAAACCTTTTTCACACGTTTCATCAGTGTATTATTAAATTTTTGAACTGTGCCAACTTGAATGGCATCCCAGTGCAATTTACATTTACATTTTTCTTATTAAAATTTATAGTAAACCATTTGTTTTTCCTTCTCATGAAATATAAGCTCACAACTTTGATCTTTTTCTTATTGACTTGCACCAGCTCTTAACATATTTGGGAAACTACTGCCCGCAGGCCACATGCAGTCCACCTAGGACATTTATCCAGTCCACCGGGTGTTTCTGCTGCCGCTGCCTGTCCTGCTTCACAGCCGACTCATCCCCAGGCCCACAGTTCAGCCCTCCAATGGTCTGAGGGACAGTGAACTGGCCCCCTGTTTAAAAAGTTCGAGGACCCCTGATGTATATTGTCTCCACTTTATAGATAAGAAAACAGATCTAGGGCTGAGTGTGGTGGCTCACACCTGTAATCCTAGCATTCTGGGAGGCCTTGGCAGGTGGACTGTTCGAGTTCACGAGTTCTGACACCAGTCTGAGCAAGAGGGAGACTTCCTCTCTAAAAACTAGCCGGGTGTTGGGGCAGGCACCTGTAGTCTCAGCTACTCAGAAGGCTGAGGCAAGAGGATGTCTTGAGGGCGGTGCCTGTGGCTCAAAGGAGGGCACTGGCCCCATATACCAGAGGTGATGGGTTCAAACCCAGCCCCGGCCAAAAACTGCAAAAAAAAAGAAGATCTCTTGAGCCCAAGAGTTTGAAGAGTTTGAGGTTGCTGTGAGACACCATGGCACTTTACTAGGGTGACAAAGTGAGACTTTGTCTCAAAAAAAAAGAAAGAAAGAAAGAAAGAAATCCAATCAAAGATAGCATATAGCCCTGCACCTAACACGTTCTTAAATTTTTTTGCTATTGCTGTTATTGTTTCTTAGATTATAATAATCTACGAAGAGTAACATAAGCAGCTCCAAACAGGTGTTAAGACTGGTGGGGAAAACAGAAAGCAGAAGCCCACAAAAGTTGCGAACAGAGCCAGAGATCAGAAAGTTTTTCTGCCCTCCATACTCCAACACACCGGTTTCCAAGACCCAGCTTTATGTTCCACTAAGCGCCAAACCTAACAACCACGTCGACCTCATTACCACCCCCAAACCCGATCCCTAAGCCTCTTTCTGCCATCCTGCCCCGCCCACTGCTATTGGCGCATGCGCCTCAGGGCTGTTTGCGCGCCCGCTGCTCTCGCTAGCCGACACACCCTGCTTCCGGCGCGGAGATTAGTTTCCACAAGCCCCGGCACTTAGTGATGATGTCAGCTCCGGTTGCGGTGCTGAGTCGGAAGTGGGAACCCTTCGGCCACTGAGACTTTGTCGTGTCGTCGCTGCTGGCCCTTCAGGCTCTGGTAAGAGAGAAAACAGCTTAAGGGGAGAGGGTCGGTGAATCGACTGTGGGACATTTTCCCCTAGTCCAATGCCAGTTTAGACCTCTGCGCTCTTATCGCCTCCAAATTCCTTCTCCTGTGCTTTCTTGACTAGGGATTCTCTCCTTCGTGAACTTCGACCCTGTCAGATTTGGAACCCCTTACAGTGCCCCAGCTTCTGGTGTCTCTCTCTCCATTTCGCTCCTCCACTTTGCCAAGCCCCTCCTGCAAAAGGCGCAATACTGTCCTTGCATTTTCTTTTGATTTCCTTTCTCTAGAACGTGTACCGAACGGGTGGGAGTCCCTCCTTCCTGCGAATCCTTTAAGGAACAGGAAGGGTAAAATTTTAAGAGTAAACGGTAAATAGCTAGATGCCAAAAAGGTAAAATTAATCATGAGTCGTAGTCATCAAACCAGTTGAATGCATATGCCAAGGTGTTGACATTTTTTAAGGCAAATGACTTATGTTCATCACTCCTAATTCTCCTGGCATCCTGCCTTGTTTTCCCTAGGGCTTTGAAGACACTTCTAAAATTGAGTGACCACAGCTCGGGGGCTATTCTTTGATGAGTCTTCCTTTGCCATCAGTTTTTTACTCCAAAAGCAAGAATGTGTTTAGTCTTGCTGTCATTGATTGTTTTTGCTCCACGTGGCATCCCACCTAAAGATAAAATGGGACCCTAGATTTAATGCTATTTGCTTTTTGACTTGAAGAGATCCTTTTAGGTTACAGGTAGATGTGTTGGACGTATTTGTTGCCACATTAGCATGGCTCGAAAGTATTGGGTGAAACATATGACAATGAAAACATTTCTCTAGCTCGGTGCCTGTAGCTCAGCGCCAGCCACATACACCAGAGCTGGTGGGTTCCAACCCAGCCCGGGCCTGCCAAACAACAATGACATCTACAAGGAAAAAATAGCCAGGTGTTGTGGCCGTCGCCTGTGGATCCAGCTACTTGGAAAACTGAGGCAAGAGAATCGCTTAAGCCCAGAATTTGAGGTTGCTGTGAGACCTGTGATGCCACGGCACTCTACCAAGGGCAACTTAGTGAGACTCTGTCACAAAAAAATGAAAGAAAAGAAAGGGTTCGGCACCTGTGGCTCAAGTGGCTAAGGCGCCAGCCACATACACCTAAGGTGGCAGGTTTGCATCCAGCCTGGGCCACCAAAAAACAATGACAGCTGCAACCAGGCGTTGTGGCAGGTGCCTGTGATCCCAGCTACTTGGGAGGCTGAGGCAGGAGACTCTCTTGAGCCCAGGAGTTGGAGATTGCTGTGAGCTGTGACGCCACGGCACTTTACCCAGTGGGACAGCTTGAGGCTCTGTCTCCAAAAAAAGAAAGAAAAAAAGAAAACTTTTACTTAATACCTTTTTTTGAGACAGAGTCCCAGTCTGTCACCCTTGGTAGAGGGTCGTGGTGTCACAGCTCACAGCAACCTCCAACTCCTCGGCTTAAGCGATTCTCCTGCCTCAGCCTCCCAAGTAGCTGGGATCACAGGCTTCAGCCACAATGCCTAGCTATTTTTTGTTGCAGTTGTCATTGTTGTTAAGCAGGCCTGGGCCAGGTTGGAACCCACAAGCCTCAGTGTATGTGACTGGCACCATAACCACTGTGCTACAGGCACTGAGCCTCTAATACCTATTTTTGTTTGACATATGTATTGCTCATTAAGACAGAGACCTTATTAATAGGGGTTGATTTTTAACAATCTGTTTTATGAAGTGTTCCAGATATTCTTTTTATACTGTACAAAGGCTTGGCGCCTGTGGCTCAAGTGGCTAAGGCGCCAGCCACATACACCCAAGGTGGCGGGTTTGAATCCAGCCCAGACCCACCAAACAACGACAGCTGCAACCAAAAAATAGCTGGATGTTGTGGCGGGCACCTGTGGTCCCAGCTACTTGAGAGGCTGAGGCAGGAGACTTGCTTGAGTCCAGCAGTTGGAGGTTGCTGTGAGCTGTGATGCCATGGCACTCTACCCAGGGGGACAGCTTGAGGCTCTGTCTCAAAAAAATAAATAAATAAATCAAAACTGTACAAAGTCTGATGTTAAAACATTTGTGTGCTCAGGAGAGCTAACAATGGCCTTTAAAATATTAACAGCACTGCTTTGAAACAAAAGCTTGAATCAAGGGAGGGTGAGAGAATTTTGTAGGATGGCTGTTATATACTCTTGGAAGCAGGTATATCAGAGTGAAATTTGTTTTCAAGGAGGACGTATTCAAAAAGCTTCTAAGGATTGACGATTGTATCATCCCAAAGGCTGACAACAGGATAGTGTTGCATCTCCGTATGGCAGTTAAAAATAGGAGATTATAAATCCCCAATGACACTCTTGAATACTAAAGCTAAGGGTAATTAGTTATCTCCAACTCCATTCAATCAGACCTTTCTTTTAGAGTGGGTAATAGCTAGGTACCCTTATTTACATTTGCAAGTCCGTTGAACAGATCTACGCTGGCATTTCCACATACGTTTTCATCATGTGATCAGTCCTTTTTCTGGCAAATCTTTTCTATAAGTGATTACACATTATTAGCCTGTTTCTAATAGTTTGCACAGAATTGAAATATATGTGGAAAAGATGAGCTTAGAGAAAGGCAGATGAAAATACTTTTGGTTTTCACAGGCAGTAGAGATGACCCCAGAGATTTATTTCCATTCTTCCTTATATACATGCTGAGATACCAAAGAGCCACAGGGTCTGGCCTGGTACTTGACCTTCCACTGCAACCCAAGACAAGTAGTAAAGCCCTTAGCTTGAAGTAGGATCATGAATGATGCTGTTGATTATAAGTAGTTTAGTAATAACTAACTAGAGTGACGCCTGTGTCTCAAAAGGGTGGGCACTGGCCCCATATGCTGGAGGTGGCGGGTTCAAACCCAGCCCCGGCCAAAAAAAAAAAAAAGGAATAACTAAGTACATGTAAGATTGAGTCATTCAGTAAATACTTAGGATTTTGGCTAAGCACCTGTAGCTCAAGCGGCTAAGGCGCCAGCCACATACACTGGAGCTGGCAGGTTTGAATCGAGCCCGGGCCCACAAAACAACAGTGACAACTATAACCAAAAAATAGCCGGGCGTTATGGCGGGTGCCTGTAGTCCCAGCTACTTGGGAGGCTGAGACAAGAGAATCACTTAAGCCCAGGAATTGGAGGTTGCTGTGAGCTGTGATGCCACGACACTCTATCTAGGGCAACAGCTTGAGGCTCTGTCTAAAAAATAATAATAATAGATAAATAGGATTTTGTGATTGTGATATATAATGTCAGACTCAGAAAGAATAATCCGATATGAACATATATTCAAAGGGCATACAGTCAAGTTTGCAAAGTTTATCTGAGGTTTATCTGAGGTGCAGTTATTACTAATAGAAAACTTTTCCCAATACCCTGCCATGATGACTTGAAATATAGTTAGCACTGGCAATTTCTGACAATCTCTACAGAGACTGAATTTTAAAAAAGAAAGCATACATCTAGGAAGGTAGAAGATCTGCTTAAAAATACAATGTAGAAAGTTTGAAGTCCTAATAAAAATGTAAATGTCATAGGAAGCTAGCTTCTTTACACAGTATGATAATACAAAATTGAGAAAGGAGGAAATAATGCTATTTATGGCAATAAATCCTCTTTGTCTCTCTTGATAATCTTAAGAGCCTCTCTGTGTCATATGTCCTATCTTCCTGGCTTTCAACTTCCTTTCTACTTACAGGGTACAGGTGACATGAGTCCTTTGTAATAATCTGGAGTCTTCCATTGTTTGACTTATGCAATTTAGCAGAATTTATTGGCTTTTATGACTGGAAAGTCCAGAAGACTTTCTCTTTCAGCCTCTCAACTCTGTTTTTCTATATGTTGGCTTAGTTTTACGCTAGGCCTTTTCTAAATGGTATAGAACTGGCAATAGCAACTCTCAGTTTATGTGTCACCAGCTTAGCAAACCAAGCAGGAAAAAAGCCCCCTTTTCTGTAGATTCAACCACAGGCCTGAAGATGGTACTCACTCTGTTTGGCCTCATGGTGCCTTGTGTCCGCTCCTGAAACAATCACTTTGGCTAGAAAATGCTGTATTCCTTTTTTTTTTTGAGACAGGGATTCATATGTCACTCTCGATAGAGTGCTGTGGCTTCACAGCAACCTCAAACTCTTTGGGCCCAAGCAATTCTTTTGCCTCAGCCTCCCTGCCACAATACCTGGCTATTTTTGGAGATGGTGTCTCGCTCTTGCTCAAGCTGGTCTTGAACCTGTAATCCTAGGCAGTCCACCGGCCTTGGCCTTCAGAGTGCTAGGATTACAGGCATGAGCCACCGCACCCGGCCTTTCTTCTTCTTTTTTTTTGGAGACAGTCTCACTCTGTATTCCTTGGTAGAGTGCTGTGGTGTCATTAGCTCACAGCAACTTCAAACTCATGGGCTCAAGCAATGCTGCCTCAGTATCCCAGGTTGCTAGATTTATAGGTGCTCACTACAAAACATGGCTAGATTTTCTATTTCTAGTTGAGACAGGGTCTCACTCTTGCTCAGGCTGATCAACCCCTTCTGAACATATGGCTTAAGTGGAATGAATACCCAAAGGAAGAATTGAGGTGTTCTATTGGAAAGAGAAGATGATATTGTGGGAACAGGGGAAAAAAAGACCTCAATACATTTTTTGCATGCCTGTGGCATTCACAGTATCTTAGAATGGAAGTAGAAGGGTGGTCAGCTCACCATGAGGCAATTCCTACATGAATTAGGAGTAATAGGCTTATGCAATGGTTACATAGGGAAAAACCCTCTCAAACCTCACTGTTATTAATTCCAACGCTAAATGTGATATTGTCCCATTTTTGGCATTATTAAGCTTGATTAAAAATATGTGGCAAGGGCGGTGCCTATAGCTCAATGGGTAGGGTGCCGGCCACATACACCCAGGCTGGCATGTTTGAACCTGGCCCAAGCCAGCTAAACAACAATGACAACAGCAACAACAACAACAAAAACAATAGCCGGGCATTAGTGGCAGGGATCTATAGTCCCAGCTACTTGGGAGGCTGAGGCAAGAGAATTGCTTAAGCCCAAGAGTTTGAGGTTGCTGGGCAGCCCCTGTGGCTCAAAGGAGTAGGGCACCAGCCCCATATGCTGGAGGTGGCGGGTTCAAACCCAGCCTCAACCAAAAAACGCAAAAAAAAAAAAAAAAGGTTTGAGGTTTCTGTGAGCTGTGATGCCATGGCACTCTACTGAGAGTGACACAGTGAGACTCTGTCTCCAAAAGAAAAAAGGCAAAAATAAAATACATAGAGCAACATCTAATAGTTTAATTCTTTGAAGCATTAAAGCCCTGCATCATGCTGGAAGGAGATTAGACTGTCTCCCTAAGTCATTACAGCTAATTAGCCATTAGCTATTATTCAGAAAACAGAAGCAGGAAGCAACTGGTGAAGATGCCTCAGAATTGTTAAGAAGTGTTACAATCTCTCTTCCTCCAGTAAACAAGGGTAACTTTTTTGACTTTTGTTAACATGATTCTGTAAGGGGTCTTACCTTGGTAAATGAAAGGTAGACCAGATGTTCTTTTTGTCTTACATTCATGCCCCCATTCTAAGGATTCTGTCCTTTTTCAATATCCGTAACAGTTCAGTATCCTTGTAAGCAGAATATTCATCCCCTTTCGTCTCTTCCCATCCCTTTTAAGGGAGTATTTCTATGCTGTGGCCTTAAAATTTCAGGAAGGGGGCAAAGCCTTTTAGGGAACTCTGCATATTCCATTGCATATTCCATTATGCCACTGAGCTCATTTGGACTTGAATGAAGACGTGTAATCAGAAGAGTGCAAATGCAGGCTCAGTCATCTCTACTAAGTATCTTTGGGGTTTATATCTATTTCATATTACACAGTACACCTGAGATTTGGAATTTGCGTTTCTTAGTTTTTAGTGGAAGAAATAAAAGTAATTTTAATCCCATGAATAGATAAATTGCTTAATATATTGTGAAAACCCAGATATTTTGAAAACATATAGCTAATGTGGTCCCAGTTCTTACTTGCCTTCCAAATCTAAGATACAGGCTTTCAATTAGTTTATATGCAACTAAGGAATTTCCAGCTCCAACCCTAAGTCATAGAAGTCTGAACAGGTACCACCTTGTCCTCCCCACTGTGAATAAGAACCAGTCTGTCAGCATAGAGATTTGTGGGAAATCTGGTTCTTACTGTTTTTAAGGCCATAGCATTTTTATTTTAAGGCCACAATTATTACAGTTAGTGAATTCTCTCTTTGACTTCAGTAGTTCTTTCTACTTAACATAGTTTTTTAAAGGTATAGCAGATAGAAAAATGTCAACAGATAAATGCGTCCAGCTGAACGTTTTCTAGGCTTTTTAGTTTTAGCTGTTCCCAAATCAGGCCACTATATCCAGTTAATAGGTTTGTAACCATCTTGCCAAAAATGTCTCGAGTTTTGGACTAGGAATTGGGGAATCTTAACGCAAAGCCTTTTTAGATGTATTATACTCAAGAATTGGGAACATGAACAACTATTGGTATATTACAGCTGTTTTGTTATCTATCCTTCTGTGTCTAATACCTGTCCTTCGTGTAGCCCCTCCCCCTAGGTCTGGATGGAGGATAACTTAAAGTGAAATGACAGACCAGGAGAATAACAACAACATCTCAAGTAACCCCTTTGCTGCTCTTTTTGGCTCCCTGGCTGATGCCAAGCAGTTCGCAGCAATCCAAAAAGAGCAGCTGAAGCAACAATCTGGTAAGTGGAGGCGCCAGTAGCAGCAGATAAGATGACCTAGAAAGGGGTCTTTCCAGATTAAGTATCCTTTGAGTCCTTAATTGCAATTGGAATTTAAGTTTTACATGGAAGTTTGGGGGGTTTGGGGGGGTTTTTTTTGGTTGGTTTTTATTTTGGGGTCCTCTCCATCCCTTCCTCCCCCTTACGTAAAAAAAGATCAAATAACAGGTGGTTTCATAGTAACAGATGCCAGTGTGATCCCAAAGCTGTCAAGCTATTTTATTTTTAAAAAATATAACCTAGTAAAAGCTATTTAAATAAATTTTTTTAACATAGGAAACTGAAATGGTAGGTATAGGTGTAGAAAGCAGCTGTAGAGAGCAGATTTATAAGGAGGAATTAGAAAAGCTTGTTAACCTGTAGGCAAATGAGATTTGTTCTTAAGCTCAGCGCTTCAAAGGCCCTCTCAAGTGAAGTGCCTCTCCTGTTCCACTGAGTGGCCTCCTCTTTTTAGCTTACTGCTGTTAGGACAGACTCCTTAGAAAAAATCAATCAGATTGTTAGCCTTAATGTGAAAAAAAATCAGAATAGTCTCACTAATCAGAAAAATGGTTTTCCTCATCTGGGACCAAATTTAAGATCAAGTCCAACTTCCTTCTATCTGGAGACATATAGATTAGAAGCATTAGGGTGGGCTGGGCACTGTGGCTCATGTCTGTAATCCTAGCATGCTGGGAGACTGAGGCGAGTGGATTGCTTGAGCTCAGGAGTTTGAAACCAGCCTGAGCAAGAGTGAGACCCCCGTCTCTACTAAAAATAGAAAAACTAGCCGGGCGTTGTAACAGGCGCTGGTAGTCCCAGCTACTTGGGAAGCTGAGGCAAGAAGGATCACCTAGCTCAGGAGTTTGAGGTTGCTGTGTACTATGACACCGTGGCACTCTAGCCTGGAGCAACAGAATGTGACTCTGTCTCAAAAAAGGGGGGGGGGGGTATGTTTCTCAAATATATTAGTCTTTTAAGGATATTTACAATCTTTCAAATCAGAAATTGTTCCCATTCTCATTTCTTCAAAAATAATAGTTGTTTTTCTTTTGGAAAGAGAGGAAATGCTTATATTTTTTCTTTGTTTATTTAAAAAAAAAAACTATTTAGATTTATAGCTGATTGGTGGCCTGGCTTTCTGATTAAGACTGAATAAAAACAAAGTAAGGCAAAACAGATGAGTGGTAGACAAGGTGATAGATGAGGCAAGGAAAAATAAATTCAATGTTGACTTCTTACATGATTTTCTAAGCTCTGAAATCTCTCCCAGATATCTGTTATACAGGCTCAGAATAGGAAATCTTGCATTAGGAGATTGTAGGGGAGAAAGATGAGTGAAGAATAGGAAAAACAAGAAAATGGAAAGTATAATTTATGAGTACAGGGTTGAAGGAAATTTTACTAAACAGACTCTGAGCTTCTGTCACTATAGGAATTCAGAGGAGTACGTAACAGTATCGGAGCTAGGTGACAGAACGGTCATCTTTCTGGCTATAAACAGACATAAGGCTGGCTAGAATTGGGAGCATTGCAGGCACCAAGCAGTGGGGACACGTCAGATACATGCCCTTCTGTTACTATTTTGGCACCTTCTCATCCTACTTTGTTTACACTGAGTTTATCACGCCACCAGGTCCAACCTGTTTTCCACCAGCAATTAGTAAGTACGCTGCCAAAACCTTGGCCTCCTATACTGAGCTTCACTCTTACTAAACTCTTACTTCTGAGAGTTTTTCCTGGACTTTCAGAAGAACCGTTCTGTAAATAGGGAAAAGCAGATACAGACTCCTATGTGGCTTTTAGTAAATAACACAACTTTGATAGTTACTCAGCATGGGTGCCATTCAGAGAGACACTTTTTTTTTTTTTTGGAGACAGTCTCAAGCTGTTGGCCCTGGGTAGAGTGCCGTGGCTTCACTGCTCACAGCAACCTCAAACTCTTGGGTTTAAACAGTCCTCTTGCCTCAGCCTCCCAAGTAGCTAGGACTACAGATACCCACCACAGCACCCACTTTTTTTTTTTTTGAGACAGACCCTCAAACTGTCCCCCTGGGTAGAGCGCTGTTGCATCATAGCTCACAGCACCCTCCAACTCTTGGGCTCTAGCGATTTTCCTGCCTCCACCTTCCTAGTAGCTGGGATTACAGGTGCCTGCCACAACACCTGGCTAGTTTTTGGTTGTAGCCGTCATTGTTGTTTGGCGGGTCCAGGCTGGATTCAAACCTGCCAGCTTAGGTGTATGTGGCTGGCGCCTTAGCCGCTTGAGCCACAGGCACCAAGCCAATTCTTTGGGGGTTTTTGGCAGTTTTTGGCCAGGGCTGGGTTTGAACCCGCCACCTCCAGCATACGGGGGTGGTGCCCTAACCTTTTGAGCCACAGGCGCTGCCCCCAGCTATTTTTTGGTTATAGTTGTCGTTGTTTGGAGGGCCCAGGTTGGATTTGAACCTGCCAGCTCTGGTGTATGTGGCTGGTGCCTTAGCCGCTGAGCTACAGACACCGAGCCCTGAGAAACACTTTTAAGTTGCTTTATAAAAAATTAAAAGGATTTGACCAATAAGAAAAAAATATCAAACTAGAATAGAATAATTCTTATTCTAGAACTATTTTGTTCTAGAGTAAGAAAAGAACAAAAGGTGTGACAAACCACTTAGATATAATCAGATGATTTTAAAAACCTAATGATCTGATCTCACCAATCATTAGAAAAATGTCAATTAAAACAACGCTGAGGCTCTGCGCCTATAGCTCAACCGGCTAAGGCGCCAGCCACGTACACCTAAGGTGGCGGGTTCGAATCCCCAGCCCGGACCCGCCAAACAACAATGACGGCTGCAACCAAAAAATAGCCGGGCGTTGTGGCGGGCCCCTGTAGTCCCAGCTGCTTGGGAGGTGGAGGCAGGAGACTCGCTTGAGCCCAGGAGTTGGAGGTTGCTGTGAGCTGTAATGGCACGGCACTCTACCCAGGGGGACAGCTTGAGACTCTCTCAAAAAAAAAAAAAACAAAACAAAACGCTGAAAGTCCAGCATAGCGGTGCATACCTGTTGTCCCAGTTACTTTTGTGGGGGGCGGAGGGGGCAGGAGGATCACTTTAGCTGTGGTCATGCCACTACACTCCAGCCTGTGCTATATAGCAAGACTTTGTCTCAGAAAAAATTTTAAGTTTTTACCTTACCTGTGACATTTGTTAATTTAAACAGGCATTCACTCATGTACTGTTGAGTTAGCACATAAATCTGAGCAGTCTTTCTGAGTGTAAAGTGGAGGTGAATGTTAACTTTTTAAATTTTCAAGCTCTTTCACCCAGTAGTTCTGCTTCTATGAATTTATCCTACAGAAACACAGAAGTGACTGAAAGGTTAAGTTGTATTCAGTGCAGGATTTAAAAGTCTAAAAAATGAGCAACAACCCTGTTGTTCATCAGTTAAGAAGTGACTACAAAAATCACAGTGCACACAAAAGATGCAGTCCAGTGCAGCTATTGAAAAGAACAAGGTATGAACTGTGGTCCAGGCCATGAAAAAAAAAAAAAAAAGAAAAGAAAGAAAAGAACAAAGTGGGCCTCTAAATGGCCTAACAGAGAAAGATAGTGATTCTGATTCAAGAGGCAAACTGAAAAGCATTGGTATGTGATAGCCCGTTTTTCAAAAAAAGATTATAGTAATGGAACATTAGCACCAGAATAGGAAAAAAATCTGGAGCACTGCTAACTTGAGTGGTTGTCTTTAGGGCATTGGTTTAGGGGAAACCGTCTATACCATATTTTCCTGTACAGTTTGGAATTATTACAATAAATATGGTCTCTAAATCAAGAAAAAAGCCATACATTTAAAATAAAGAGATTTTGATCTGTTAGGTAATTCTTTGTTCACTAAAATTCTGTAGGGAAGATAAAATATTGCTGTTTTTGCCAGTGTGAAGTATAATTATAGGTAGAAATAATAAAACTTTGACTTTATAAAATGTGGTAGGATCTCTAGCCAGGGATTTCAGAACCTATGCTTAACTTCCTTGACTTGAAATATTCACTAATTAGATGATTAATTCATTTTATATTTGAAATTATCCTCCTCTTGATTACATTTATCATATTTGATAGTATACTTGGTTCTTTCTTAAAAAGAGGGGTATAACATTTAACAGTTTGTATTTTCTGGCAGATGAACTCCCAGCTAGCCCAGATGACTCGGATAATAGTGTATCAGAGAGCCTGGATGAATTCGATTATTCTGTGGCTGAAATTAGCCGCTCATTCCGGTCGCAGCAGGAAATATGTGAGCAACTCAACATCAATCACATGATCCAAAGGATCTTCCTCATTACTCTGGACAACAGTAAGTTAGAGACTTGTACCAATCTATTCATTATTCTACTCTTCCTACTTGGGCTTGGGCTAGGAACTTGCTCTTAGAAACCTATTGTATCTAATAATAATTAGGTGCATTCCCACACACTGTACTCCATGGAATACAGAGTTTACATTTCAGTGAAGCTTTTGGTGTGACCCCAAAATAGTAGTTAGACACAGATGTAACTTTCATTCTCATTTTCGTTCTGACTACACCATAGAGCTATTTGTCATTACTACCTTAAAAAGGAAATAGGAATAGTGGCCGACCCACGTTCTTCTCAGAGGCAACCTAGATATTCATGTGGAAGCCCTGAGAGGTGTCAGACAATATTTTCCCTCTGAAGTTAAATCCTAAAGTTACTAACTAATGTACGGGATTTATCTTTAAATGTCATGACAAAAGATTTATAACAAAGCCCATTCTCTGTGACGGGGGGGATTTCAATTTTTTTTTTTTTTATTATAGCTGTGTACATTAATGCAGTCATGGGGTACAGTGTGCTGGTTTTATATACAATTTGAAATATTTTCATAAAACTGGTTAACATAGCCTTAATGGCATTTTCTTAGTTATTGTGTTAAGACATTTATATTCTACATTTAGAAAGATTCACATGTACCCTTGTAAGATGAACCATAGGTGTGGTCCCACCAATCACCCTCCTTCCACCTATCCTCCCCCCTTCCCTTTCCTCCCTCTCCCCTTTCCCCCTATTCTTGGGCTATAATTAAGATTTCAGGCTCGGCGGCTGTGGCTCAAGTGACTAAGGCACCAGCCACATAGACCTAAGGTGGTGGGTTTGAATCCAGCCCAGGCCTGCCAAAACAATAATGACGGCTGCAACCAAAAAATAGCCAGGCATTGTTGCAGCTGCCTGTGGTCCCAGCTACTTGGGAGGCTGAGGCAGGAGACTCGCTTGAGCCCAGGAGTTGGAGGTTGCGTGAGCTGTGATGCCACAGCACTCTACCTAGGGGGATAGCTTGAGGCTCTGTCTAAAAAAAAAAAAAAAAAGATTTCAATCTTTAGATGCTATTTTGTGTATCAGTATTACCTGAGTCATACTTGGTGTTCAAGAGAAATGCTGTCAAGATCAGTTTTCTGTAAGACAGAAATTATCCTTAACCTGTCAGATTAAAACCATTTTCCAGGTGATCCAAGCTTGAAAAGCGGGAATGGCATCCCCAGCCGATGTGTGTATTTGGAAGAAATGGCAGTAGAGCTAGAAGATCAAGACTGGCTTGATATGAGTAATGTTGAGCAGGTACCATTTTATGTTTCTAACATGTGCCCTCAGGAAAAATCAGCCGTGCAGCTGAACTCTGCTCACCATTCTCTGGCTTCACTTAAGTCCACCTCTTACATTGTTGTAGTGTTCCTCTTTTGGAATCTTCCCACTTAACTGTGGCCACATGTCCAAATCTATCCGTCCTCTAAGAAGCAGTTAAAATGCCATCTCATCTACAAAGCTTTACCAGATAAGAGTTGTCATTTCTTTCCCTGATTTCCTAGAGTGATCTTTCTATGCATCTCTTATGGGAATTGTCACTTTCTGTCTCATGTCGTGACATTTTTATGTACCTGTCTTATCTCCTCTATTAGACACTTAAGTTCTTGAAAGCAAGGCCCATCTCTTTTTCTTCATATCCTTTCTCTCTTAGTCCATGGTGCTGCTATACGAGAGTACATGAGATGGTGATTTTTAAAGAAAAGGGGTTTATTTAGCTCATGGTTCTGGAGACTGAGAAGTTGAAGGGCCTGGCCCTGGCTTCTGGTGAGGGCTTTCATGCTGTGTCACAACATAGTGGAGAAGGTCACAGGAGAGGCAGACACTGTGAGGAGGGGAAAACTCAGGGGCATTCTCTCTTTATAACAACCCACTCTGCAGGAATCTGATCCACTTTGAGATCTAGTCCAGTTTTTCAAGTGAGAACTCCCTCCTGCCAGAACAGCCCTAAACCTATTCATGACAGATCCACTCCTACAACCCAGATACCTCCCACTAGGCCCCACCTCCCAGCATACCACACTGGGGATCAGATTTCACTATGAGCTTTGGAGGGGACTGATATTCAAACTGTAACACATTCAAAAACCAAAGGACTACCTTGTACCTTACTGGTGCCTGATTAACATTAAGGACATAAAACTTCGGTAGGGAAAACACTTGACAACCTATGGTTTGTTAAGTTTAACATCAGCAATCACAGAATAGCAGATTTCAATTAGAAGTTTAGGCTCAGCGCCTGTAGCTCAACCGGCTAAGGCGCCAGCCACGTACACCTAAGGTGGCGGGTTCGAATCCCCAGCCCGACCCCCCAAACAACAATGATGGCTGCAACCAAAAAATAGCCAGGCGTTGTGGCGGGCGCCTGTGGTCCCAGCTACTTGGGAGGCGGAGGCAGGAGACTCGCTTGAGCCCAGGAGTTGGAGGTTACTGTGAGCTATAATGCCACGGCACTCTACCCAGGGGGACAGCTTGAGGCTCTGGCTCAAAAAAAAAAAAAAAAAGAAGTTTAATAATTGACTCTTGGCACCATTCAACAGATAGTCTTTTAATACCTACTCTGTGTTGGGGCTATATAAGACTGCAATAGTTTAACTGTTTTTGTTTTTGTTTTTCTTAATAGGCCCTCTTCGCCCGCTTATTACTTCAAGATCCAGGCAACCACTTGATTAATATGACTTCTTCTACAACGTTAAATCTCTCTGCTGATCGAGATGCAGGGGAGAAGCACATCTTTTGCTACCTTTACTCCTGCTTCCAAAGAGCCAAGGAAGAGGTAAAGGAATAATCCTCTTTGAATACCGTATGACTTCATATGTAAACCGGAATTGGATTAATGTATTTTATGTCCATTTATATACATTATAGTATGCTTGGAACTAGATATCAGAGGCATTTTTAGCTTGTCTTCTAAAGCTTTACTCTCTATGGGGCCACCCCTCTCACTGCCTGCTCTTCTCTCTAGAGACCTTTTTATTTATTTTTTTTTTTTTTGCTTGTACAAAAGGTCTTTATTGGTGGGGGGAGGGAGGCTGCAGAGCAGCACCGAGGAGGAGAGAAAAGAGGAGGGAGAGATAAGGAGAGAGTGGGAAAGAGAAGAGAGAGAAAAGAAAGCAGAGAAGGAAGGCAGAAGGAGGTGAGAGAGAGCCAAACCTTTTTAGAAATCACACCTTTAGAATAGGTCTTATAAATTCATTTCCCCTGGAGTGTAAATATTAGAGTAGGTTAAGCCTGACACTTCGAGGATAGGGATTTTAACAGGTAGGTTATCCCTTAAGCCAAAGAATGAGTCTCTCTTGCATTTTCAAGCATCCCTAGAAACCGATACTATCTTAGCACACATTCTTGCTTCCATTCTTTTCACTGTGTTTACCCAGATGATAGAGCTAGACTCTTTCCTCTCTACTTCATGCTCTTTGCAGATTACCAAAGTTCCAGAGAACCTGCTACCCTTTGCAGTGCAGTGCAGGAACCTCACTGTATCCAATACCCGAACAGTTCTCCTCACCCCAGAGATCTACGTAGACCAAAACATCCATGAGCAGCTAGTAGATTTGATGTTGGAAGCCATCCAAGGAGCCCGTGAGTACCTCAGCAAGATCTGTGAGCATCTACACTTTGATTTTCAAATTTAAAATTTCACGGCAAAATTTTACAGCCAGACACAGTGGCTCACACCTGTAGTCCCAGTGCCCTGGGAGGCTGAAATGAGGAGAGGATCTCTTGAGCTCAGGAGTTCAAGGCTAGCCTAAGCAAGAGCGAGACCCCCCTCTCTACTAGATAGAAAAAATTAGTTGGGCACGCTGGCGGGCACCTGCAGTCCCATCTGTTCAGGAAGCTGAAACCCAGGAGTTTGAGTTTGCTGTGAGCTAGGCTGATGCAGTGGCACTCTAGTCCAGGCAACAGAGTGAGATTCTAGAAAGTCTCAGAGTCATTGCGGTTCTGGTATAAATTAAGGAAGAAAGATCACACCTTTGTCTTTGAGGTTGAATATCAGTAGAATTAAGCTAGGCACAGTGGCACATAGTTCTTGGTCTATCTACTTTGGAGCCTTGGGGAGGAAAATCTCTTGAGCCCAAGAATTCACATTATAGTTTTCTATGATCACGCCTATGAATGTCCACTACACTCTGGCCTGGCTTAGACCCCCACCAACTCTAAAAAAATAATTATCAGAAGTAAAGGGCCAGCGTGTATAGGCATATAATGATTCCCAGGCCTCCTTTCTCTCTCATTTATCTTCTGTTAGATTTTGAAGATGTAACTGAGTTTCTGGAAGAGGTCATTGAAGCCTTGTTAATGGATGAGGAAGTTCGAACATTTCCAGAAGTCATGATTCCAGTGTTTGATACTTTATTGGGCCGAATAAAAGATCTAGAGCTGTGCCAGATCCTGTTGTATGCATATCTGGATATTCTTCTTTATTTCACTAAGCAGAAGGATTTGGCAAAGGTAGGTGTGAAAGGTGGTATATGTTCAGTTAGCTGGAGATAGCTTACTTCGTGATTCCCTATCCTGAGGACACTCAAGTATTACCTATAGAGTAAGAGAAAGATAGATTAGTTATTGTACAGACTTAACTCTTTGAGGCCCTTTAACCCTAGCCCCCTATCTCACAATACAGATCAGTAAGTAGGACTTGTCTTCTGTTACAGGTTTTTGTAGAATACATTCAGCCCAAGGAACCTAGCAATGGGCAGATGTACCAGAAGACCTTACTGGGAGTAATTCTGAATATCTCTTGCTTATTAAAGACTCCAGGTGTTGTAGAAAATCATGGCTACTTCCTGAATCCATCCCGTTCCAGTCCGCAGGAGATCAAAGTACAAGAGGCCAACATCCATCAGGTGGAACTATTTGCCAGGGGTATCCTAGCCCCTGATCTTATATTAGTTTCCTCAGGAAGCAGAACAGATAAGACTGTGCCTTTTCAGGAAAGCAAATCCATCTGGTTGACTTTTACCATAATCACATAAAGAAAGTGCCCTCTGTTTAGCATGTTCTGAGAGCAGAGGATAAGTCTTTGTGTGGGGTGAGGATCAACTGCTGCTCCTCTCTGCTCACACTGTAGCACTGTCCCTCCCCTCCACCCTCATTTTTCTCTCTGAGCTATTTCTTACAACTGGAGCTCTTAAAATCTTTTTTTCCCCTAAATTTTTTTGACTAAACTCTAGCTTATCAACCAGTTTTTTTTTCTTTTTTCCCTCCACCTATGTATGTCTTCTCTAATTGGGGTTTCTCCACGTAAAAGTCTAGTCAACATGAGACATAGAAGTGATTGAATTGGGGGATAGTTTAAGTCTCTCGTTAACCATTTAATCATCACAGCTCTCTAAAACGGGTTGGCAAACTACAGCAATGGTCAAATCTGGCCTGTTTTCATGAATAAAATTTTTTGCACACAGCCACGCCCATTAGTATATGTATTGTTTATGGCTTGATTTCCTGCTACAATCGTAGGGTTAAATAATTGCTACAGAGACCATATGGCAAGCAATGCCAAAAATACTTGTCCTGAGGGGAACCTGTGGCCTTCTGATTTCAAGACTATTCTTTTTTAAGCATCAGAGGAGGCAAGAAAAGCTTCATCTTTCTCTGCTACACTTCTTTTACTAAAAGGATTTCTTTTATAAAATTTGGATTCTGTCAAAAAGCCTCACTTAAAGACCTAGAAGGCTACATGTGGCCTTAAGGCTGCAGGTTCCCTACCTCTGTAAACTTTCCTAACCCCTGCTCTAAAACTAATGTGTCTGCAATTTGGCAGCTGATCAGAAAACATGTCACAAGCACCCAGAAATAGGCTTTTTTAAAAAATCAGAACCAGGAGATAAGGCACAGGGAGAGTAAAGGGAAAGATGAAGATTATCATATTTTCAGAAACTGCCAGTTTACTAAGGTTTGGGAGTAAAAAATATTAGGATTGTGAAACTGGAATGTTCTGTGGTTGTGTTTTCTGGTTAAACAGTTCATGGCTCAGTTCCATGAAAAGATCTACCAGATGCTGAAGAACTTACTCCAGCTCTCTCCAGAAACCAAACACTGTATCTTGTCCTGGCTTGGAAACTGTTTGCATGCAAATGCAGGCCGCACCAAGATTTGGGCGAATCAGATGCCAGAAATCTTCTTCCAAATGTATGCCTCGGATGCCTTCTTTCTGAATCTGGGTGCTGCTCTCCTGAAGCTATGCCAGCCGTTTTGCAAACCTAGATCCTCTCGGCTCCTCACCTTTAATCCCACTTACTGTGCCCTGAAGGATTTGAATGACGAAGAACGAAAAATTAAAAATGTACACATGAGAGGTAGGCTTCTCAAAACAGTGTTTGTATATATGTGTAATGGTCTAAGCCGTTCACTCTCTTATCCCTTTTCTCAAAGCACCTCTTTCTCAAAAAAAGATGAGGCAAAAAGGAGAACTACTTAGATTTTTTAAAGACAGACTTTAAAAAAAAAGAGTCCTTAAAAGTGCTTTAGTGAGACCTTCTCTCTGGATCTGGCAGCGGCCTTGGGTATTCATACATTCACTCATTCTGTATAAAAATGAATAAAACAGCCTTGGTGCTCGTAGTACAGTGGTTACAGTGCCAGCCACATACACTGAAGCTGGCAGGCTCGAACCCAGCCTGGGCCAGCTAAACAGTAATGACAACTGCTGCAAAAAAATAACTGGGCGTTATGGCAGGCGCCTGTAGTCCCAGCTACTTGGGAGGCTGAGGCAAGAGAATCACTTAAAGCCAAGAGTTTGAGGTTGCTGTGAATTGTGACACCACAGCACTCTACCAAGGGCGATAGCTTGAGACTGTCTAAAAAAAGAAAAAATGAATAAAACGTGGTCTCCATCCTTTTTAAAATCAGAGGGTTCAGAAGAAGGCAGATGTATTAACAGATCATTATAATACAATATAGGGCTAAGCTGTGGGAGCACAGAGAAGGGAATAAATAATTCTGCAGAAGTTGGAGATCTTCATAAATGAGTCTTTAAAAGACAAGTTGGGTTTTACAGTCAAATGAGCAGGAGTGTTCCTTTATACAGAGGGAAGACCAAGTATAAAGGTACAAAGCTATGGGAAGTCTTAACTAAGGATAGTGAGAAGCTCAGTGTGGCTAGAGAAAGGAGCAGGTGTGGGGGGTGGGAAGTGGAGGAGACGGGTCTGGGGAGGAAGCAGTTGGGACTGGATTGGAGAAAACTTAAAAATACAGAGAAGTAAAAAGTGATTCATAATTGTACCATTCAAAGCAGACCACTCTTAACTTTAGTAATATAATGTGTGATATACTAAATATAACTTTAGTATATTTTCTTCTAGTTTTATAACTCTTCTTCTTTTTTTTTTTTTTTTTAAATTTTTGTTATTTATTTATTTATTTTGGCCAGAGCTGTGTTTGAACCCGCCACCTCTGGCATATGGTGCTGGCGCCCTACCCCTTTGAGCCATAGGTGCCGCCCTATAACTCTTCTAATTGCAAATATGATACCTGCTCAAAAGCAAGTCAGTACAGAAAAGGCACGGAACAAATATGAATGATTCATTGTTATTACATGAACAAATTACATTATTATTCCTTTCAATTTTTGGTGATTGAAAGAGTAAAAGAGTATTAACTGTATTTCTTTAGACAAAAGCCGAAAGATGTTAGACAATGGAGTAATGTAAGAAGATATCACTGGTAGCAATGTGGAAGTTAAAGGAGAGTAAGGGGAGCCTGGGAACCAAGGTAGATGTCTATGGCGAGCCATTTATTGTTCCTCTTAACTTCTTTGAGGTTTGGACAGAGAAACATGTTTGATCCCACCTGTGCAGGAGCCGAAGTTTCCCCAAAACTACAACCTTGTAACAGAGAACCTTGCCCTTACGGAGTACACTTTGTACTTGGGATTTCACAGGTAACTCCTCTGATGTCATTAGGAGAGAATTATTTAGTTGTGTTGATAACCAGAGATTGAAAGTGAGTCTTAGAGATGTAATTTCACTTTTTTATTTTTTTATTTATTTTTTGAGACAGAATCTCACTCTGTTGCCCAGCTAGAGTGCTATGGCATTAGCCTAGTTCACAGCAGTCTCAAATTCCTGGTCTCAAGTGATCTTCCTGCCTCAGCCTCCCAAGTAGCTGAGACTACAGATGCCCACCACAACACCCAGCTAGTTTTTCTGTTTTTAATAGAGATGGGGGTCTCTTGCTCAGGCTGGTCATGAACTCCTCAGCTCAAGTGAACCACTTGCCTCGGCTTCCCACAGTGCCAGGATTACAGATATGAGCCACCATGCCTGGCCAATATACTTTATTCTAAAGGTTCACATTAGAATCTAGGACCAGGGGCTGGGCGAGGTGGCTTGTGCCTATAATCCCAGCTCTCTGAGAGGCCAAGGTAGGTGGATCGCCTGAGCTTACAAGTTCAAGACCAGCCTGAACTAGAGCAAGACCCTGCTTCTAAAAATAGCTAGGCATTGTGATGGGCACCTGTAGTCCCAGCTCCTTAAGAGGCTGAGCCAAGAGAATCACTTGAGCCCAGGAGAGCTATGGCATTGTGGCACTCTACCGGGGACAACAAAGTAAGACTCTGTCTCCAAAAAAAAAAACTAGGACCAAAAGGGTATCACGAATGTATATATGTTTACATGAATCAGCTTTTGTCCAGATTACTTAAACTTGTTTTTAACTTTTGATAATGTTAACTTTTTTTTTTTTTTTGGTGAAACAGAGCCTCAAGCTATAGCCCCTGGGTATGGCATCACAGCTTACAGCAACCTCAAACTCCTGGGCTTAAGCAATTCTCTTGCCTCAGCCTCCAAAGTAGCTGGGACTACAGGCGTTGGCCACAATGCCCAGCTATTTGTTGGCTGTAGTTCTCATTGTTTGGCAGGCCCGGGCTGGATTTGAACCCACCAGCTCTGGTATATGTGGCTGGCACCTTAGCTGCTTAAGCTACAGGTGCCACCCTGATATGTTAACTTTTCAAAATTAACAGTACACTAGTATTTTTCTCTACGTTTGCAAATTTTTTTTTTTTTTTTTT
>NW_003852503.1:6191557-6202760 GCF_000181295.1 Otolemur garnettii | reverse complement strand
GTTATTGTTGTTTGGCGGGTCCGGGCTGGGGATTCGAACCCGCCACCTTAGGTGTACATGGCTGGCGCCTTAGCCGGTTGAGCTATAGGCGCCGAGCCTGCAAATTTTAAGTCACTATGTTCCTACTGTCATCTGGAAAGTGGAATTGTTTTCATTTATGTTTCATTTTCTTCTCTTTCTACTTCTGATGAGAAAAGACTAAGTTCTACTCTGTAGAATAGAAACAAAATTGGCAAAAATAAAAAAAATGTTTATAAGGGATTCCAGTGAGATCAATAGGGCCACAAAAGATCTGCATATATAAGACAAAGAAGATTCTAAAGGCTAGAGGGTGGCTCACACCTGTAATCCTAACACTCTGGGAGGCTGAGGGGGGAGGATCCCTGGAGCTCAGGAGTTCAAGACCAGCCTAAGCAAGAGTGAGACACTGTCTGTACTAAAAATAGAAACATTATTTGGGTGTTGTGGCAGACTTCTATAGTCCCAGCTACTTGGGAAGCTAAGGCAGGAGGATCATTTGAGTTTGAGATTGATGTGAGGTAAGCTGACACCACAGCACTGTGGCCTGCAGCAACAGAGTAAGACTCTAGCTCAAAAAAGAAAACAAAGGATTCTAGAAATATGAAGACTAGTGAACTAAAATGCATGACTTCCAAAAGTGGTTCTGGTTCTGACTAGCCACATACTGTTCTATAAATTTTTTCCTCTAATTTAGCCGATTATGACTGTAAGTATAAATAAGGGGAGAAAATAGCAACTCAGTCATAGTTACAGCCTCAAAATAAAAGTTTTTCTGTCCACATTGTAGATATATATATATATTTTTTTTTTTTTTTTTTTTTGAGACAAGGTCTCAGTCTGTTGCCCAGGCTAGAGTGCTGAGGAATCATAGCTCACAGTAACCTCAAACTGTTGGACTTAAGCGATCCCCTCGCCTCAGCCTGCCAAGTAGCTGGGATGACAGGCACCTGCCACAAAGCCCAGCTAGTTTTTCTGTTTTTAGTAGAGACAAAGTCTTGCACAGGCTGGCCTAGTAGAACTCCTAAACTCAAGCAATCCCCCTGACTCAGTCTCCCATAGTGCTAGGATTACAGGTGTGAGCCACATCGCCCAGCTATCATCATAGCCATTTTAAATGAGACAGTCGATAAAAGTTCATCATGTGCTCAACCTGCTTAGCTGTCTAGTTTCAAACACAAAAATGAGTGTCATCTGGTTTCTCAATTTTGACTGAGTTGCCCTAGACATTTTCTACAGGGCCAAAGGGGATGGTTTTAGAACTATACACATAGAAACAGCTATCTATAACTTTAAATTATGGGTCTTCCTTTCAATATTTGGCTGGCCTTTTGTGAAAAAAAAAATTAATGTTATATTGAACAACAGAGAGCTGGCAGCTACTCTTAGGTAGTTATCTCTCTCTCTTTACTAATCTGTAGAGTCCCTTTTCATCAGCTTAGTTTCTACTAACTGTAGAAGGACCATCCATATACCCCATCAGAGTATGAGCATTACACTTGCATGGTATAAAACTAACCTGCTAGGCTTCTTGTACTTTGCCTAATAATTATTTATTTTACAAATTAACAGCTCACTCTACACCCTGATCACCCAACCTGCTGTTCTTTGGATAGTACATTTTAGCTGAAGGCTGCTAACTGTTTGCAGTTAGCTTCAATTATGTTGAATACTGGTAACATTTTCCCAGCACTATAAACCCTACCTCTGTCCCGTCACAAACTTTTCTGAGTGCCTTCTCTGCAACTGCAACTCCTTAATCTCCTTAAAATACTAGAATAAATAAATGAGGATTTGGTTTTTTTCTGTGCCTGTATGGCCTTCCTGACCCAGTCTCTTCTGTTTTCTTGGGTCCAGGTTGCATGATCAGATGGTAAAGATCAACCAAAATCTGCATCGGCTGCAGGTCGCCTGGAGGGATGCTCAGCAGAGTTCTAGCCCTGCTGCTGACAATCTTCGTGAGCAGTTTGAACGACTGATGACCATCTATCTTTCTACCAAGACTGCCATGACTGAGCCACAGATGCTTCAAAACTGCCTAAATTTGCAGGTGTCAATGGCTGTACTACTAGTTCAGTTGGCCATAGGCAATGAGGGCTCACAGCCAATAGAGCTAACTTTTCCTTTGCCAGATGGCTACAGTTCTTTGGCTTATGTGCCAGGTAAGCAGTCTCTCCTTTGGAAGCTTCCTATTTATAGCCATCTAAGTTTAACTGGGTCACTTTGGAAGTTTAGTGTCAAAATACCTTTCTTTAGTTATCATTCAATTGTTTTAGAGAAACAGTTTGAACTTGTACATAATATCTGCTGGTCAAAATCTGGGGGGAAGACTAATAGTTTGTTGCTCAGCCTTGTGTTCCCATTGCTATGTGTGTCAGAAAATCATCTTCAAGGCTTGGCACCTGTGGCTCAAGTGGCTAAGGTGCCAGCCACATACACCTAAGGTGGCGGGTTCAAATCCAGCCTGGGCCCGCCAAACAACAATGACAGCTGCAGCCAAAAAAATAGCCAGGCGTTGTGGCGGGCGCCTGTGGTCCCAGCTACTTGGGAGGCAGAGACAGGAGACTCACTTGAGCCCAGGAGTTGGAGGTTGCTGTGAGCTGTGATGCCATAGCACTCTACCCAGGGAGATAGCTTGAGGCTCTGTCTCAAAAAAAAAAAAATAAAATAAAATCTCCTGCCGATTAATCCAGAAGGGAGATTGTGTGTGTATGTGTCTCAGTGAGGGATTGGCAGGTATTGTTAGTCAGATCAAGTCATATGGTCTTAATCATTGTATTAATCATATATTGCTATGTAACAAAATACCCCCACATGTAGCAGCTTAAAACTACAAATATTATCTCATGCAGTTTCTGGGTCAAGAATCCTGTCATATTCAACCATATGATTCTGTCTCAGAGTCCCACAGAAGGTAGCAGTCAAGCTGTCGACCAGGGCCATAGGAATCTAAGGACGTGACTAGGGCTGGAGTATCCACTTACAAGCCCAGTCATGTGGTTGTTGATAGGCCTCAGTTGTTTTTACTCTTGGCTACCAACCACTTTTCCAGGCCACATGTGTGTGTGTCTCCTTAGTACTACTCATGATAAGGCAGCTGGCTTCCCCCAGAGCAAGTGACCAAAATGGAAGCTGGAAGCTTTTATAACGTAATCTTGGAAATGACATGCCATCACTTCTGCCCCTCTCAAGGTATCTTCTACCCTGAAAGAGTATAGGAGAGGACTGTGCAAGGGAATGAATTATTAACTACCACCATCTCTAGTATACCGACCAGATATTCAAGATTTTTTAACTTAGATAGGATGAAATGGAGGAATTCAAATGTTATTTAGTACAGATAGACAGATGGTTAGCTAATTCCAGTGAATGTTTTCTTTTTCAGAATTTTTTGCAGATAACCTGGGTGATTTCCTCATTTTTCTCCGCCGCTTTGCTGATGACATCTTGGAGACATCAGCAGATTCCCTGGAGCATGTCCTTCACTTTATTACCATTTTCACTGGAAGTGTGGAAAGGTGAAATACTGAAAGCTTGGCTCTGTCACTTTCTAGAGCTGCAAAACATTCAGAAAACTCAACCAAGTAATAAACAAGCCTAGATCATCAGGGGTTACCTTCAGAAGTTATGTTAACATTAATAAATCACCTGACAATCCTTATGGGTAACCAAAAAATTCCACTATTGAGAAGCATAATAAGCAAGGGCCTTAGCCCACAGAGATTTTGAACCTACATATAAGGTACCTGATGGGAATTTCACTGTTAGTCCCTGGTGAAAATAGTTGCCATAATACCAGAAACTTCAGAAAATAGTTGCCATAATACCAGAAACTTCACCAGTAGCAGCCAGGTGCTAATACTCTTCTAGTAATTATAACAAAGCTTACCTTAGTGTCCTAAGTTGGATGAGCAGTGAACTTAGGCCAGCGTTACTTTGCATCTCAGTTCTTTTCAGTCATAGCTTCTAGTCCTCTTTTCCAAAGGAAAATACTGTGACTTATAAAATTGCTTCCTTGATTTTCATGGATGCAGAGGCTAAAGGAAACAGAAACAGTGTACAAACGTGAAGATTTGCTGTGCAGTGAAGAGAATGACCCACAGTCCCCTGAGCCATATCAGTGAGAAGTAGAGAGAAGCCAATCCTTCACTGAGCTGAGCAGACCTAATGAGAAGTCATAAATCAACAAGTGTGTACTAGACACACACTATGTACTGTAGGTAACATGGGATAATTAAATCCTAGTTTCTGCCTGCAGAAAGCTTGGAAAGGGAAATTTATCCCAGATGAAACTGTCAGAGGATAGTATGCTATAAATAATGCATTATTACAGAGAAGTAAGCAGAATGGCTAAGGATTAAGGAGAGACTCACCCTCATACTTGGTTAGCAGTCATCTTAAGAGTGAAATGATGTACCCTGCATCACCCCCAGCAAAAATGGATAAACTTTAAACTGTAGAAATGTATGCTGTTTTTTACTATAATGATGCTATACAATTATTTGGGCTCTTCATGTGATAAGTACGGTCAGAAATTTGGGGCTCTGTGGCTATAGCTCAGCAGGTAGGGCACTGGCCACATACACTGGGGCTGGTGGGTTCTAACCTGGCCGGGGCCCACCAAACAACAACTACAACACAAATAGCCAGGCATTGTGGCAGGCACTTGTAGTCCCAGCTACTTGGAAGCCTGAGGCAAGAGAATCGTTTAAGCCCAAGAGTTTGAGGTTGCTGTGTGCTGTGACACCACAGTATTCTATCAAGGGTAACAAAGTAAGACTCTGTCTCCAAAAAACAGAAAATTTGAGGGTAAGTTTACATGTTCCTCTTGCTTTTTGCCTGTTCTGCAGAATGAAGAATCCCCACCTGAGGGCCAAACTAGCTGAGGTATTGGAAGCAGTGATGCCCCACATGGACCAGACCCCGAGCCCCTTGGTGTCCAGTGTGTTCCACCGGAAGCGCGTGTTCTGCAATTTCCCACATGCATCCCATCTGGCAGAAGCTCTAATCAAGGTTTTTGTGGACATCGAGTTTACAGGTAAAGCAGTCATGACCCCAGGTCCAAAACTGAGAAACTCATACCAGTAGAGTGTCATAGCTTGATCAGTATTTGAACCTCAGACATTTATTGAAAACCTGCCAGGCTTGGCTCAGCACCTATAGCTCAGCACCTATAGGGCGCTGGCCACATACACAGGGGCTGGCAGGTTCAAACCCAGCCTGGGCCTGCCAAACAATGACAACTACAAAAAAAAAAAGTCAGGCCTTGTGGCAGTCACCTGTAGACCCAGCTACTTGGGAGGCTGAGGCAAGAGAATCATTTAAGCCCAAGAATTTGAGGTTGCTGTGAGCTTTGACACCATGGCACTCTACCCAGGGCGACATAGACTGTCTCAAAAAAAGAAAAGAAAAGAAAACATGCCAGGCTTGATGCTAAGTGCTTTTTTAAAAAATATTATCCTACTGGCCTATAGCTCAGTGAGTAGGGTGCTGGCCACATACACTGAGGCTGGAGGGTTCAAACTGGCCTAGGCCAGCTAAAAGAACAATGGCAACAAAAACAATAGCCAGGCATTGTGGCAGGTGGCTGTAGTCCCAGCTACTTGGGAGACTGAGGCAAGAGAATTGCTTAAGCCCAAGAGTTTGAGGTTACTATGAGCTGTGACACCATGGCACTCTACCCAGGGCAACAGCTTAAGGCTCTGTCTCAAAAAAAAAAAAAAGAAAAGAAAAAATATTATCCCATTAATGTGTTATCATCTGAAAAGTTTTACTTTATTTTCTCTGTTTACATATGAATACATGGGTGCTCAAAAAAATTAAATAATTTGTCCATGAAATACAGAGTAATAAGCGATAGAACCAGACCTGTCCCACTTTAAAAAAACCTAGATACCCTTACCAACCTTATTATTGTATTGCTTGGTCAAGTCATACAAATTAGGCTTTCTGATTACAACTTGGTTTTTAGTTTTCTTTGCCTCAAAATTATGTAATAGTGGATAATGAGTATACCTGTTGAGAGATTCCTTTCTCTTAACCAGACTATCTAACCTTCTAATTGTTAGATGGAGAATACCAGCAGGCAACATTTCCTTTCCCTCTAACCCTCAGCCCCTGTGTGTAATTAAATAGTACCTTATACCAACCAGTAAACAAGATATGTTAAGCAGTAATTTAAGACCTTTTTTTTTTTTTTTTTTTTTTTTGAGACAGAGCCTCAAGCTGTCCCCCTGGGTAGAGTGCCGTGGCATTACAGCTCACAGCAACCTCCAACTCCTGGGCTCAAGCGAGTCTCCTGCCTCCGCCTCCCAAGTAGCTGGGACCACAGGCGCCCGCCACAACGCCCGGCTATTTTTTGGTTGCAGCCGTCATTGTTGTTTGGCGGGTCCGGGCTGGGGATTCGAACCCGCCACCTTAGGTGTACGTGGCTGGCGCCTTAGCTGGTTGAGCTATAGGCACCGAGCCTTAAGACCTTTTTTAAAGGGAATCTTCTACCATCCAATGAAAAATACATTATTTTAAGGAGATATTTAACATTTTATTGGCTGCCTCTCCATATTTGGATTCTGACTTTGTCATTTGCTCACCTCTGAGCCTCAGTTTCCTCATCTGTAAATGGGTTGAAGTGATGATTAAGTGAAATAGTGCATATAAATCTTTATAATATGTAAGGAGTGGCACAATAAATTGCTGCAGTTATCTTGTATAACCATACAAAGGGTTGTAATGTAGTACAATTTCTGTTCTATTTCTGGGGGATCAGAAGTTGAAAGGGTTAAGAGACTTAGATTACACAAAGCCAGAATCAAAACCAAGGTCTTCTGACTTCAAATCCTACACTCTTCTTTTTTTTTTTTTTAGTATTATTATAGAATTTTATTTATTTTGTTATTGTTGTTGCAGTTTGGCCGAGGCCTGGTTTGAACCCGCCACTCTCAGTACATGGGGCCGGCACCCTACCCCTTGAGCCACAGGCGCCTCCCCACTCTTCTTTATTATATAAACCTTCTAATAGAGTTTTAATAATACCTTTGGTATTTCAAGAGCAGTATAAGCCTCAGATTTTTAGCTCCTGACCTGATTTTTCAGAATAATTAAAAACCATTTGGCTTCACAGTTGGGATATTATCTGTGAAGAATGTGGGGATTCTTTAGTGTCCCATTCTACATGTGGTTTTCTCTGCCACAGTGGCCAGTCTAGAGTCCTCTCATTAAGACCCTCATTCAGAGTCTAATAAGTACTCCAGTTTTGGATGTGGAAGCATTTATTTCCCTTGTACTTTATTTTACAGCTTGATTCTTATCCCTTGCTGAGTAAGGTATTCTTTTTTTTTTTTAATTTTTTTGTAGAGACAGAGTCTCACCTCATTGCCCTTGGTAGAGTGCTGTGGCCTCACACAGCTCACAGCAACCTCCAGCTCCTGGGCTTAAACGATTCCCCTGCCTCAGCCTCCTGAGTAGCTGAAACTACAGGCACCCGCCATAATGCCCAGCTATTTTTTGTTGCAGTTTGGCTGGGGGCCAGGTTTGAACCCTCCACCCTCAGTATATGGGGCCGGTGCCCTACTCACTGACCCGCAGGCACCACCCTCTTCTTTTTTTTTTTTTTAAATATGGAACGCTTCACAAATTTGCATGTCATCCTTGCACAGGGGCCATGCTAATCTTCTCTGTATCGTTTCAATTTTAGAATATGTGCTACCAAAGAGAGCACTTTTTTTTTTTAATTGAAACAGAGTCTCACTCACTCTGTCACCCTGGATTGAGTGCCATGGCATCATTATAGCTCACACCAATCTCAAACTCTTGGGCTTGAGCAATCCTCTTGCCTCAGCCTCCTTAGTAGCAGAGACTACAGGCATGCATTACTATGCCTGCGTAGTTTTTCTATTTTTAGTAGAGATGGAGTCTAGTTCTTGGCTCAGGCTGGTCTCGAACTCCTGAGCTCAAGTGATCCATCCCCCTTGGCCTCCAAGAGTGCTAGGATTATAGGCATGAACCACCATGGCCAGCCTGAATAAGGTATTCTTTATATCTTCCTTCTGTCAGTAAGGAAATAAATGAGCAAACACTTGGTCACAACTTTAGGCCTTTACCAACTCCCAGTGCAGATTTTGCAAGTAGCTTTGACATGCTCAAAATAAAAAAAAAATTAAAAAATGACTACACATGGGCATAAGCTCTTACTCTTTCCCTAATAGCATCACTTTTGCTGATACTTTGTTCTTGCCTCAATCCAGGAGACCCCCATCAGTTTGAACAGAAGTTTAATTACCGCCGTCCCATGTATCCTATCCTAAGATACATGTGGGGGACAGATACTTATCGGGAGAGTATTAAGGTGAGAGAGTTTTTGTGAAACCATTTGCTTCATATAAGCCGCATAAATTGTGGTTCAGTACTAAAATGATTTTCTTTTGGGCTGGGACTTACAGGATTTGGCTGACTTTGCCTCCAAGAATTTAGAAGCCATGAATCCCCCACTTTTCCTCCGCTTTCTTAACCTGCTGATGAATGATGCCATCTTCCTTTTGGATGAAGCCATACAGGTAAAAAATTAGAAAATTTAAAATTTAAAAAATTGCCCTATACCATCAAATAGTCAGTGCCTTTTACTCATAATAGAGCAATACCTAGTACTAATCTTGAAAACCAGATTTGTGATTAGTAGCATACCTCCAAGGTTGCCATTACACGGTTTCCTGAGTTATTCCATTAGAGAACAAGGTCGGGGCCACTGAAGCCTCACAGGCTAGGATGGTTGGCAGAGAGTTGGAAACATAGTATGATGAAGGCAAACTCAAGGGCATTGGCAAGAGTAGCTGATTGGGCCAGCACTACAGAAAGAAGTCGGGATCCTGCTTTTGGTTAGTGACTTTCAACTGTTTTCCATCCCAGCATGTCAGTAAAGTGGTTCAGCTCACAAAGACAATGATTTTTTTTTTCTTTTGAGACAGAGGTCAAGCTATCGCTCTAGGGTAGAGAGTATCTTGGTTTTATAGCTCACAGCAACCCCCAACTCAGGCTCAATCGATCCTCTTGCCTCAGTTTTTCTGTTTTTAGTAGAGACGGTCTTGTTTGTGCTCAGGCTGGTCTCAAACTCATGAGCTCAGACAGTCCACCGCCTTGACCTCCCAGAGTGCTAGGATTATAGGCATGAGCCACTGCACCTGGCCACAAAGTCAATGATTTTTAACCCACTGTCCTAAACATTTCTGATTTTTTGCACCACTATTTGAAAAAAATCTTTGGTTTGGTTTATTTATATATACAAAGATTCCAGGTTGTTCATACTCTTATCTATCAAATGCCTCCTAAGTCCCCAAAGTGTAAAATATAGCTGGGTGCCTCAGTGTATCATTTCCTTACCTATCCCTTACTGAACTGCTTACCAATCCTATAAAAACTTAACTACTCAGAGCAAAACTTCCCTTCCATGTGCTGATCGTAAGATGGATAAGGCAAGTAAATCCTGAAGGTAACCTATTAGACATTCACAATTCTTATTTGATTAGCAGTCCCTGGAGTAACTTGTATTTAATTTGTCAGAAAGGGGGCTGGGCATGGTAGCTCACACATGTAATCCAAGCACTCTGGGAGGCTGAGGCAGGCGGATTGCTTGAGCTCAGAAGTTTGAGACCAGCCTGAGTCCTGAGAGACCCCATCTCTAAAAAATAGCTGGGCATTGTGGCAGATAGTCCCAGCTATTCAGGAGGCTGAGGCAAGAGAATCAAGTGTTCAGGTTGCTGTGAACTACAACACTATGGCACTCAATCCCAGGGTGACTGAGTGAGACTCTGTCAAAAAAATAATAATCATAATAATTTGTGAAAAAGGTTTGATTTTTTTTTTCATAATCCTACATTCAAGATTAAGATAAGTTTTATTTGGGAGGCGCCTGTGTCTCAAAGGAGTAGGGCACTGGCCCTATATGCCGGAGGTGGTGGGTTCAAACCCAGCCTTGGCCAAAGAACTGAAAAAAAAAAAATCAGTTTTATTTGAAAATGAGAACAGGTCCTATTATAAACAGACTCTTTTAGCAAGAGCTGTGTGGCACAGACAATAAAGTAGATGGTATTTACATGAGATTATTAGTTTAACAAGTTGTTTGTTATAAGAACAAGGATAATGAGAGGTAAAGAGCTTGAAATGATGATTCTCCTTCCACACATCTTGGGCATTTGATAGAACTTTGATTTGGTAAGCAGTATTTTGTGTTTTGTTTGTTTTTTATTGTTCAGGTAGGATTCATCCTTCATCCTTTTTTCAGTGTAGCCTGTTTTGTTTTGCAAGGCAGGGGTGTTAGGGTTTCTTTTTTGTGTGTATGCCACAGCATCATAGCTCACAGCAACCTCAAACTCTTCTGCTCAAGTGATTCTCTAGCCTCAGCCTCCTCTGTAGCTGGAACTACAGGTGCCCATCACAACACCTGGCTATTTTTAGAGACAAGGTCTCTTGCTTAGTCTGGTCTTGAACCCAGGAGCTCAGGCAATCTACTCAGTTTGGCCTCCCAAAGTGCTAGGATTACAGGCATAAGCCACTGCGCCTGGCACATAGTTGTTTGTTTGTTTGTTTTGCAGTTTTTGGCTGGGGCTGGGTTTGAACCCACCACCTCTGGTATATGGGACCGGCGTCCTACTCCTTTGAGCCACAGGCGCCACCCCCCATAGTTTTTTTGAGACAGGGTCTTGATCTGTTGCCCAGGCTAGAATATAGTGGCAGCCATCAAAGCTCACTGCAGAATCCAACTCCTGGGCTCAGGCAGTCATCCAGCCTTAGCCTCCTGAATAGCTGGGACTAACAGACATGTGCCCAGCTGATTTTTAAATATTTTCAAGAGACAGGTTCTTTCTGTGTTGCCTAGACTGGTCTTGAACTCCTAACCTCAAGTGGTCCTCCTCCCTCAGTCTCCCAAAGTGCTGGGATTATAGGCATGAGCCACTGTACCCAGCCAAGGGTTTCATATACTATTAATTCTCTTTTCTGTTTCACATTATTATACTATTTCTACAGGAATTATCTGTGAATCTCCCCAAGCTGAAACAAATCTATATGAAGCCACAAGTTCTTTTTTTCCACAACATCTTTTTAAGCTTCACTCCGAGCTTAGTTGACTGGATTTCGAATAGGAATTCTTTTTTTTTTTTTTTTTTTTTGAGACAGAGTCTCACTATGTTGCGCT
>NW_003852503.1:6188453-6191089 GCF_000181295.1 Otolemur garnettii | reverse complement strand
TCTCAAAAAAAAAAAAAAAAGACATTTATATTCTACACTTAGTAAATTTAACATATACCCTTGTAAAATGCACTGTAGGTGTGGTCCCACCAATTACCCTCCCTCCACCCATCCTCCCCCCTCTCTTCTACCCTCCTTCTCCCCCTGCCTCTTCTTTTTTTTTTTTTAATTATTTTTTATTAAATCATAACTTTGTACATTGATGCATTTATGGGGTTCAGGGTACTGTTTTGATATACAATGTGAAATGTTTACATTGAACTAAGTAACACATCCATCACAATTATACTTATTTCTTAATTATTTTTTATTAAGTCATAACTGTGTACATTAGTGCAATCATGGGGTACAATGTGCTGGTTTCACATAGAATTTGAAATGCCTTCATCAAAATGCCTTCACGTTTCCCCTTCTTCTTGGGCTATAATTGGGTTATAGCTTTCATATGAAATTGGTTTCATAGTAGGGCTGAGTGCACTGGATACTTTTTCTTCCATTCTTGAGTTACTTTGCTGAGAAGAATATGTTGCAGCTCCATCTATGTAAACATGAAAGACATAAAGTCTCCATCTGTTTTTTAAGGTTGCATAACCATGGTGTACATATACCACAATTTATTAATCCATTTGTGGGTCAGTGGGCACTTGGGCTTTTTTTTTTTTGAGACAGCCTCAAGCTATCACCCTGGGTAGAGTGCTGTGGCATCACAGCTCATAGCAACCTCCAACTCCTGGGCTCAAGCGAGTCACTTACCTCAGCCTCCCAGGTAGCTGGGACCACAGGCGCCCACCACAACGCCTGGCTATTTTTTGGTTGCAACCATCATTGTTGTTTTGGCAGGCCCGGGCTGGATTCCAACCCGCCACGTTAGGTGTATGTGGCTGGCACCTTAGTCACTTGAGCCATAGGCGCCGAGCCGGCACTTGGGCTTCTTCCATGACTTGGCAATTATGAATTCGACTGCAGTAAACATTCTGGTGCAAATATCTTTGTTATAAAGTGATTTTTGGTCTTCTGGATATATACCTACCTAGTAGAGGAATTGTAGGATCAAATGGTCTATTTTTAGATCACTAAGTAATCTCCAAACATTTTTCCAAAAGGAACATATTAGTTTGCATTCCTACCAGCAGTGCAGAAGTATTCCTGTTTCTCCATATCCACACCAGCATCTCTGGTTTGGGGATTTTGTGATGTAGGCTAATCTTAGTAGAGTTAGATGATATCGCAAAGTGGTTTTGATTTGTATTTCTCTGATGATTAAGGATGATGAGCATTTTTTTTATGTGTCTGTAGGCCATACACCTGTCTTCTTCAGAGAAGCTTCTCTTCAAGTCCCTTGCCCACCCTAAGATGGGATCACTTATTCTTTCCTTGCTGATACATTTGCGTTCTCTCTGGATTCTGGTTATTAAACCTTTGTCAGAGATATAACCTGCAAATATCTTCTCCCATTCTGAGGGCCATCTGCTTGCTTTACCTTACTGTATTCTTGGCTGTGCAAAAGCTTTTTAGTTTGATCAGATCCCAGTAATGTATTTTTGGTGAGCAGCCTCCAACTCTTGGGCTTAAGCAATTCTTTTGTCTAAGCCTCCCCAGTAGCTGGGACTACAGGCACCTGCCACAACACCTGGCTATTTTTTTGGTTGGAGTTGTCATTATTGTTTAGCTGGCCCAGGCCAGGCTCAAACTCACCAACCTCAGTGTATGTGGCTGGCACCCTAGTCACTGAGCAACGGGCGCCAAGCCTGAATAGGAGTTCTTAAGTGTCATGACCCTTCAATTGTACTTTCTTCTCTGATATGTCCCACCTCTGGTTTCTATAGTATTTGAGCAAGATAAAGATTCAGCAGATTGAGAAGGACCGAGGTGAATGGGATAGTCTGACTCCAGAAGCTCGCAGAGAGAAGGAAGCTGGCCTACAGATGTTTGGACAGCTGGCACGTTTCCATAACATCATGTCCAATGAAACAATTGGTACCCTTGCCTTTCTAACATCAGGTAAACACACAAAGCATGCTTTCTGAAAAAAATGTAATGGCCAAGATCTGTTTCACTTAAAGGATCAGCCTAGCTGAAACTAATAATTCAGACCCTGGTGATAGGACCCTCCATATCTAAGAGAGAAACAAGTAACTTGAGAAGCTTCAAAAAGCATGGTGACAGCCAAGCACAGTGGCTTACACCTGTAATCCTAACACTCTGGGGGGTGAGATGGGAGAATCACTTGAGCAGGAGTTCGAGACTAGTCAGAGCAAGAGTGAGACCCCATCTCTACTAAAAATACAAAAATTAGCCAGTCATTGTGTTGGGTGCCTGTAGTCCCAGCTACTCAGGAGGCTGAGGCAGGAGGATCACTTGAACCCAGGAGTCTGAGGTTGCTGTGAGCTCAGCTGACATAATGGCATTCTAGCCTGGGCAACAGAGTAAGACTCTGTCTCAAAAAAAAAAAAAAATTATGATACATCTACAAGATGTCTACAAAATGAAATTCATCAATAAGTGAAATGTTTGTAAATAGGAAATAAGTGAAAATAGTCAAAAAGGTCACCAGTAAAGACAGAATGAATAAAATAACTAGTGATGTAATTACAATTAAAAAATGGTGTAGGCTCGGCGCCTATAGCTCAACCGGC
>NW_003852503.1:6184127-6187992 GCF_000181295.1 Otolemur garnettii | reverse complement strand
CCAGGAGTTGGAGGTTGCTGTGAGCATGATGCCATGGCACTCTACCCAGGGGGATAGCTTGAGGCTCCGTCTCAAAAAAAAAAAAAAATGGTGTAAATCATCACTACTCTGTGGAACATTCTGTAGTGGTGGAAATGTTCTGTCAGTCTTGGCTGTCCAGTACTGTACTTAACAGCCATAAGTAGCTATTAAACACTTGACATGTGGTTAGTATGACTGAAGAACTATATTTTTATTTTCTTTAATGTCAAGTAATTTAAACAGCTACATGTGGCCATTGCCTACCATGTTGGACAACGTAGGAACATAAACTTACCAAGTGGTAAGATATTCATTATATAATTATTGAAAATAGTTACAGAGTATGTACAATATGATAATCATTTTTGTCTTAAGAATGCATTTGATGGCTCGGCGCCCATAGCACAGTGGTTATGGCACCAGCCACATACACTGAGGATGGTGGGTTCAAACCTGGCCGGGCCAATTAAACAACTGCAACAAAAAATGGAGGCTGAGGCAAGAGAATCACTCGGTTGCTGCAAGCTGTGATGCCACGGCACTCTACCAAGGGCGACATAGTAAAACTCTGTCTCAAAAATAAATAAATAAATAAAAACGCATTTGCGTTTGTGACTAGCCTGGGCAACATAGCAAGACCCCCATCTCTGCAAAAATTTGTAAACATAAGCCAGGCATCATAGCACCTGCTTGTGATCCTAGCTACTTGGGAAAAGGAGATAGAGGATCAGTTAGATCCAGGAGCTTGAGGTTACAGTGATGAATGAGCTGATTGGATCACTGCATTCTAGCCTGGGCAACAGACCATGTTGCCAAAAATTTTATTTTAATTGTATAGATGTGGACAGAAAAGTCAGAAATATAAATAACAAAATGTTGAATATTGGTTAACAGTGTTTATCTCTAGCCGGTAGTTTTGTTTTTGTCTTTTTACTATTTGTTCTGGGTTCTTTTTTATATTTTCTGCAGTTTATATTTTATGCATTACTTATGTAATAAAAAGAAAAATAATCATCCCCAGCGGTGTGCAAGTAAACTAGACATAGTAAGTAAAAGATTGCTAATGGATTGCATTTTTACAGACTTTGGCTTCTTTTGCAGAGATCAAATCACTCTTTGTCCATCCCTTCCTGGCTGAGCGCATCATCTCCATGCTCAACTACTTCCTTCAGCACTTGGTTGGCCCCAAGATGGGTGCCTTAAAAGTCAAGGACTTCAGCGAATTCGACTTCAAACCTCAGCAGCTTGTATCAGATATCTGCACTATCTACTTAAATCTTGGGTACCTGAGCTTGGAATCGGGCAAACCGGAGGGGATGCTAATGTTTTGATTTGGGGTTTTGTTAGTAGAATGACTGTTTGCTAATAATGTGTTAATAGCAAAGAAGTGGGCCATGTCTAGTTGGTTGATGAAGGAATCTTCTGCAGTTTTAACTAGATCTTGTATGACGTGTGGAATGTTGCTTTTGGGGATTTCCATCATTCTGCCCTAATCTATGCAAAGATAAACTATTGATTGTAACATTGTTTGGAAAATAATATTCTTTTAAGGCTATGGAATGCTTTATAGACATCCTTCTTAGAAAGTTAGAAGTCTGGCTCGGTACCTGTAGCTCAGGTGGCTAAGGCACCAGCAACATACACCAGAGCTGGTGGGTTTGAACCTAGCCCAGGCCTGCCAAACAACAATGACAAACTACAACCAACAAACAACCAGGTATTGTGGTGGGTGCCTGTAGTCCCAGCTACTTGGGAGGCTGAAGCATGAGAATCACTTAAGCCCAGGAATTGGAGGTTACTGTGAGCTGCGATGCCACAGCACTCTACCCAAGGCAGAGTAGACAATTTTTTCTGTCTCACAAAAAAAAAAAAAAAAAGTTAGAAGTCTAAGGCAGGGTGAGGTGGTTCACACCTATAATCCTAGCACTCGGCTCTGCGTCTGTGGCTCAAGTGGCTAAGGCGCCAGCCACATACACCTAAGGTGGCGGGTTCAAATCTAGCCCGGGCCCGCCAAACAACAATGACGGCTGCAACCAAAAAATAGCTGGGCGTTGTGTGGCAGGCGCCTGTAGTTCCAGCTACTTGGGAGGCAGAGGCAGGAGACTTGCTTGAGCCCAGGAGCTGGAGGTGGCTGTGAGCTGTGATGCCACAGCACTCTACCCAGGGGGACAGCTTGAGGCTCTGTCTCAAAAAAAAAAAAAAAAAGCTGGACATTGTGGCAGAGCCTGTAATCCCAGCTACTAGGGAGGCTAAAGCAAGAGGATTGCTTAAGCTCAAGAGTTTGAGGTTGCTGTGAGATATGTATGACACCATGGCCTTCTACTGAGGGTGACAAAATAAGACTCTGTCTCAAAAAAAAAAAGAAAAAGACATCTTTCTGTGTCAAAAGAATGAATTGGCTTGTAAGTGATGAGAATCCTTGTTCTGCAGCTCATGTGTTGTCTCCCCTCTGCTCAGTCTCTCTCTGATGCTGATCTTCCAGGGATGAGGAGAATTTTTGTGCCACTGTGCCCAAGGACGGACGTTCCTACTCCCCAACTCTCTTTGCACAGACAGTTCGAGTCTTGAAGAAAATAAATAAGCCTGGAAATATGATCGTGGCTTTCAGTAATTTAGCAGAGAAAATCAAGGTAAGGAAGGGGAGCATTTGTTTGCTAATATATTCAACAAAAATTACATTGTCAACACAGCTGTGCTGCTTTTTACTCTTATTTCGGGGAGAAAAAGAGCATTGCTACGAGAAAATATAAACAGATGGTTCTCCCTTATTATCCAATAACTAGAACACCATATTCTTGCTCAGCATGGTGGCTCACACCTATAATCCTAGTACTCTGAGAGGCTAAGGCAGGTGGATTGCCTAAGCTCAGGAGTTTGAGACCAGCCTGAGCAAGAGTGAGACCCCATCTCTACTAAAAAAGAAAAGAAAAGAAAAGAAAAGAATTAGCTGGGCTTAGTGGTGCATACCTGTAGTCCCAGCTACTTGGGAGGCTGAGGCAAGAGGATTGCTCAAGCCCAAGAGTTTGAGGTTGCTGTGTGCAGTGATGCCACAGCCCTCTACCCAGTGTGACAGAATGAGACTTTGTCTGAAAAATAAATAATTAATTTTTTTTTTGTTTTGGAACAAAGCCTCACTTTGCCACCCTTGGTAGAGTGCCATGGTGTCATAACTCACAGCAACCTCAAACTCTTGGTCTCAAGTGATTCTCTTGCTCAGGCAGATCTTGCTCCTGATCTCAGGCAGTCCACTGTGCCCAGCCTATAATTAATTATTTTTTAAAAAAAGAAATGTAAGAAGCTTCAACTAGAATACTATATACATTTATATAAGCTGTTTTGTTTGTTTATTTTTGAGCCTCAAGCTGTCGCCCTGGGCATAGTACTGTGGCATCACAGCTCACAGCCACCTCCAACTCCTGGGCTCAAGCGATTCTTCTGCCTCAGCCTCCCAAGTAGCTGGGACTACAGGCACCCACCACAACTCCTGGCTATTTTTTGGTTGCAGCCTTCATTGTTGTTTGGTGGGCCCAGGCTGAATTCAAACCCGCCAGCTCAGATGTATGTGGCTGGCGCCTTAGCTGCTTGAGCCACAGGCACCGAGCCAATATAAGCTGTTTTTATGAAACGTTTATGTACAGTGTTATCCATAGATTTGAAAATCTAGAATATTAATGCAAAAGAATTTTTTAGAGTAAAATTCAAGACAGGTAGCTTTCTGTCACTGATTTTATATTGAATTTTCTATACTTATATTTGGCTTATGTTGAAATATGCATACATTTTATTTATTCTTTTTTTTTTTTTTTTTTTTTTTTGAGACAGAGCCTCAAGCTGTCCCCCTGGG
>NW_003852503.1:6179714-6183813 GCF_000181295.1 Otolemur garnettii | reverse complement strand
ACTCCTGGGCTTAGGTAATTCTCTTGCTTCAGCCTCCTGAGTAGCTGGAACTACAGGCACCCGCCACAACGCCTGGCTATTTTTTGTTGCAGTTTGGCCGGGGCTGGGTTTGAACCTGCCACCCTCAGTATATGGGGCTGGTGCCCTACCCCCTGAGCCACAGGTGCCGCCCAAAATATCCATACATTTTAAAGATTAAAATATTGGCCAGGTGTGGTGGCTTACACCTGTAATCCTAGGACTCTGGGAGGCCAAAGCGGGGGGGATTACTTGAACTCAACACCCCCCTGAGCAAGAGTAAAATCCCATCTCTACTAAAAATAGAAAAAAAAATTAGTGGGGCATCATGGCGGGTGTCTATAGTCCCAGCTGCATAGGAGGCTGAGGCAAGAAGATCGCTTTGAGCCCAAGAATTTGAGGTTGCTGTGAGCTATGATGCCAGGCATTCTAGCCAAGGTAAATAAAAAAAAAAAAAAAGGATTAAAATACTGTATTGTATTTAGCTATTCACTTTGGTTGGAGTATGATAGAGCTCCATTAGCAGTTATGAAGAAGGGGAAATGATGGCATGGAAGTCTAATAGAGAACCTTTGTTATTTGCTATCAGTCTTCTCTTTGGTGATTCTTTTTCATTGAGATGGTCTTCACCTTCACCTAGAGCTTAGCCATATAGATCTCTGAGGAACTAGAGTTGTGAAGGGATCAAATGTTGAAGCCACGGTTAAACTGCTATGCACAGTGGACTGTAACTAGAATCCCTGAGAGTCAGGAGGCTGAGACAGAGAATCACTTGAGCTCAGGAGTTTCAGACCGCAATGAGCGATGATCATACCACTGTACTCCAGCCTGAGCAACACAGCGAGACCCTGTGTCTAAAAATGAAAATAAATAAAATAAATTCCTATGCCTGTTTGTACCAAAAACTGAAAATTGCTTTTCATAAACAGGCTGCATGAGTGACTCTAATTATGCAAATAATGACCATCCCACCCTCACCCCCGTTAGAATTATGGCATTTACCACAGGATTGTTGTCAGAAGGATCTCACACGGGATGTATTTCTTTCCTGCTAAAACTTGAACCCATTTCCAGTCATAACTGTCAACTTGAAATTTCACAGTGGAGGCTCAATGCCAAATTTGTTCCTAGAATATCTGTTTGGCTTGCTCTTAGAAAATAAAGCTAAGGTTTTTCATTATTACTGTCAAGGGTTATTAATGACCAAGATTAACATATAGTCATTGCTGCACTGTGAATTGACTTTAACTACCGGGTGTTATGTGTTCAGTCTCTTGCAGACCTCCAGCAACAGGAAGAGGAGACCTATGCAGATGCTTGTGATGAGTTCTTGGATCCCATCATGAGCACACTAATGTGTGACCCTGTGGTGCTGCCATCTTCCAGAGTCACTGTGGATAGATCCACTATTGCAAGACATTTGCTCAGGTATGCCAGTCCCAAAGAGCAGCCTCAAGAGCACAGGTGTATATGAGTTTGCTATCATCTTTTTACCCAGACACCTACTATAGTACTTTGCATCCAGTAAGCGCCTCATACTATTGATCTGTTGATGGGCTGGGAGGCATTTTGATATCACTTGATTATTAGGAATTTTTTTTTGGAGACAGAATCTCACACTGTCACCCTGGATAGAGTCCCATGGCATCATAGCTCACAGCAACCTCAAACTCTTGAGCTTGAGCAATCATCTTGCCTCAGCCTTTTGAGTAGCTAGTACCACAGGCATGCACCATTATACCCAGCTAACTTTCTATTTTTAGTAGAGATGGGGGTCTTGATTTTGCTCAGGCTGGTCTTGAACTCCTGAGCTCATGCAATCCACCCGCCTTGGCCTCCCAAAGTACTAGGATTACAGGTGTGAGCTACTACGCACAGCCCCATTATTAGGAATTTAACTTTCAAAACAAGACACTATTGAGAAATGCTGGCTATAACCTTACCTCTTCCCTAAGAAAATAATTTCTGGGCTTGGTGCCTGTGGCTCAAGTGGCTAAGGTGCCAGCCACATACACCTGAGCTGGCAGGTTCGAATCCAGCCCGGGCCTGCCAAATAACAATGACGGCTGCAACCAAAAAAAAAATAGTCAGGCATTGTGGTGGGCACCTGTAGTCCCAGCTACTTGGGAGGCGGAGTCAGGAGACTTGCTTGAGCCCAGGAATTGGAGGCTGCTGTGAGCTGTGATGCCACAGCACTCTACCCAGGGTGACAGCTTGAGGCTCTGTCTCAAAAAAATAAATAAATAAAATAATTTCTGTCAATATATGTTATAATATAAATCAACATAGAGTGTAAGTTGACCTGAAATTATTTTAATTTTATTTTATAAAATAAAATTTATAAGATTTATAAAAGACAAAGTTCTAAATTTATAAGATTTATAAAAGACGAAGTTCTAAGGATTTTTTTTTTCAGGTTTTACACTGTATTCACCATATGTCATTGTACTCAGCCTTGGTAACCATCAAGTCTCCCCAGCTTCCTTGCTCTTTGAACAGTCTACCTTGACATCTAAATGAAGTAATAAATGGTGGCTTATTAGCTACTTAAACAACTCTTAATTTTTTATTTTATTTTTTTTTTTTTTGAGACAGAGTCTCAACTTTGACACCCTCAGTAGAGTGCTGTGGCATCATAGCTTACACAAACTCTTGGGTTCAAGCGATTCTCTTGCCTCAGCCTCCCTGGTAGTAAGACTACAGGCACCCACCACAATGCCCAGCTATTTTTAGAGACAAGGTCTCACTCTGGCTCAGGCTAGTCTCCAACCCATGAGCTCAGGCAATCCACCTGCCTCAGCCTCCCAGAGTACTAGGACTAGACATGAGCCACCATGCCCAGCTCTAACACTTAATTTTCTTAAGTGCAGCATTAGATAGGAATGGATATTGAGACATAGTGCATATTTAAGATTAAGTTTGTATTGGGAAGAAGTATGGAGAATCCTCAAAGAACTCAAACTATACCTCCCATTTGATTCTCCAATCCCATTACTGGGCATTTACACAGAAGGAAAAAAATTCTTTTATCATAAGAACATTTGCACTAGTCTGTTTATCACAGCTCAATTTATAATTGCCTGGGGCGGCACCTGGGGCTCAAAGGAGTAGGGCCCCGGCCCCGTATGCTGGAGGTGGTGGGTTCAAAACCAGCCCCGGCCAAAAAAAAAATTTACAATTGCCAAACTGTGGAAACGACCTAAATGCCCACTAATCTAGGAATGGATTAACAAGCAGTGTAACATGTAATACTGTTCAGCCATTAAAAAAGGTAGAGACTTTACATCTTTTGTATTAACCTGGATGGAGCTGAAACACATTCTTCTTAGTAAAGCATCAGAAGAATGGAGAAGCAAGAATCCAGTGTACTCAATTCTGATATGAGGACAATTGATGACCTAGTACATGCTTGGGGTGTGGGTAGCGGAGGAGGGGGGTGGTCACGATGTGTGGCACACTTCTTGGAGGCAGGATGTAATTATAAGAGGGACTTTACCTAACATATACAATCAGTATAACCTGGTTCTCTGTACCCTCAGTGAATCCCCAACAATATAAATAAATAGATAATAAAATTAAGTTGTATAAGTTGACCCAAATTTAATGAAATTTTTAAATTAAAAAAATGAATTTTGGGGCCAGGTGTGGTGGCTCATGCATGTAATCCTCGCACTCTGGGCGGCCAAGGCAGGTGGACTGCCTCAGCTCACGAGTTCAAGACCAGCCTGAGTTCTAGCTACTTTGGAGACAGAGGGAAGGGACTCGCTGAAGCCCAAGAGTTTGAGGTTACTAGGAGCTGTGATGTAACAGCACTCTACGAAGGGCAACAAAGTAAGACTGTCTCAAAAATAAAAAAAATAAATTAAAAAATGACTTTTCGGGCTCGGCGCCTGTGGCTCAAGTGGCTAAGGCCCCAGCCACATACACCGAAGGTGGCGGGTTCAAATCCAGCCCAGGCCCGCCAAACAACAATTATGGCTGCAACCAAAAAAAAAAAAAAATAGCCAGGGGGACAGCTTGAGGCTCTGTCTCAAAAAAAAAAAAAAAAAAAAATGAATTTTTGGGCAGAGCCTATGGCTCA
>NW_003852503.1:6162406-6178624 GCF_000181295.1 Otolemur garnettii | reverse complement strand
AAAGTTTGCTAAGAGGCAGGCAAAGTAGCTTAAAAGAAACTCCTGGATCATCCTTTTTCTTATCTCATTCTTTTTAAACCTCATTGCAACATCTGACTCAAATCTCTAGTTTCATCATCAAAGTGAGATGGCTTGGTGTTCTGTTTTTGGCTTAGGGTGTTAGAGCTTAGGGCATTAACCATTATTCTTTCTCTCTTTATCCCAGTGACCAAACAGATCCCTTTAATCGTAGTCCCCTCACCATGGACCAGATCCGGCCAAACACAGAACTAAAAGAAAAAATCCAACGGTGGCTTGCAGAGAGGAAACAACAACAACAAAAGGAGCAACTTGAATAAGTGCTGTGAACTAAACAAACCAAAAACCAACCCCAGAGTGTAGATAAACAGTTGTTTATGGTTTCTTTTTCTGATTCTGTTCCTTTTCTTTTTTTTTTTTCCTTTACTAGAGCACTGTTCTTGTTCAAATTATGAAAATTAATATTCCTAAGAACCTGACAATGTTCCCGCGGCTTACAGGAAATTATACTTATTATAGGATCACCAAGTTTAGAAATCATCACTAATTTTCACCCTTTATTTTCTCTTCCTATTCTTCTTCCTTTCCCCATCTTAAATTATATTTACTTCAACTACTAAAACTTCCTACTACCTTACTGTATCTCTCCCAAATACTGTTCAAACGTTTTTGGTGAGCACAGCTTTTAAGTATACAATGTCACATATTTCAGTGACATCTGATATCATCGGAAAATCCTCTGTAATTTTATGTATTTACTAGTCCTCATGACTTAAGCCCTTTTCTTGTTAAACTTCTGTAATGTTACAGAATAACTTTTCACATCAAAACAGGTACCTTGAAGTTTCGTAGGCTTTTGAATAGTGTGATAGGTGAGATTTTTTTTTTTAAAGGAAACTTATGCAACTTATGTTGGTAGCTTTTGTGTTATCTTGTAACTCAGAGATGCCATCTTAGACCAACTCTCTCCCACCACCAAAAATTTAGCCCTATAGTGTTTTTATGGGGATTGATAGGACAAACTTACACAGTTTTGACACGTTAGTCAAAATAAATCTGGGGTGAGGAGGCTGTTGGGCCGCTTTTTCTTATGAAAATCTGTTGCTACAAGGATTGAGCCTGAGTCTAAGAATTAGGGAACAAATACTGTAACCATGAAAAATGTCATTTTAAGACACTAATAACAATAGTATAGCTCAGTGTGTGAGATACACACACACCCCACGTGCTGTTTCATATTCATCTAGTGTAAACTAAGTACCACTTGACATTGTCTCTTCCATGGTAAATGTATGCAGTGTGTGGCCATGTTTACTAATGTACTCCTTCTGAGACTATAAAATATATAGAGTTAATATTTGTTTGGGCTTATGACTTGAATTCTAAGAGCTACTTCTAACATAGCCTTAGGTCATAAATTAGCAAAGTAGGAACCTGAGCACAACTGAGCACAACCTTATCCACAAGCCATTTTAAATATCCACTTAACCCTGTATAGTTAGTAGATGGATGGACCCGACTTTTACAAGTTGAGCTTGAGCTCCCTATTCAGTTGTGCAGCTTAACATGCTAAGTGAGGCATATTCCCCTATGGATTGCCTTTATATCACTATCCATCTAAGCCCATAGATATAAGCGACAAGTGATATAATCTAGAAACAGGGGTCATTGCTTTCTTTGGAGGGCACTTGTCAACTATAGCCTCTCTCAGATAAGATGGTAGTTTTACGATATTCCAGCATAAGTTGCTATAACCAGTCCTTGATGTGTTTTTGGTGGTATCAGTTGAAAACCTCAAATCCAAGAGGGCTTCCCCCCCTAGATATAAAGTAGATGTTGCCTATTTCTGTGCTTGTAAATGAAGAAGGAACTGTAGGGCACTGACTCTTTAATCAGCTCTGGCATTGTTACTTTTGCAAATCTCAGAATGTAAGATTAATTCAGTGTACTCCCTGGGCCTTTAAGGGATGGGTTGACAGGATTTATACCATGAGGTGTGTTACGTATTTATTATCCTCTTTCCCTGAGAATGAACTGTGTATAAAATAAGCTTCTCCCTGCTTGCATTTATCTTCCAAACCCAATCTAGTAGGATACTTTCATCTTTAAAAGAAAGGGCAGGAAGATCAGAGTTTTACAGGAAAAAAATGGAGGAAATGGGCACAAAACCTCAGAAGGCAGCTGTTCCCAGCAGCTTTCTAATTAATAACCCTTATGCTGCCTCTAGTGTCTGTCTGTATTCTAGTCCTGTATTTTACCTTCAGATTGTAAGCCTTTGTCATCAAGCTTTCCTTTCTTTTTTTTTTTTAAGCTCTTTAAGTTTTTATGAATGGCTGTGACACCATTAATGCTGCTGAATATTTAAACTCTTCACAAAGGCAAGTTCGTAGCTTAAGGCCGCTATTGGTAAGGAAACCAAGTGTCTTCTGTGCCTTTTTTCTTTCTGTGAAATAAGTTAAGGACATCCAAAAGAATGAGTCTTTAAAAAGTTATCTTGGTACAACATGGTGTGTATATACACTTGGAAGCTTAAAAAGGTGTTTTTGTCTGGAACTCAGAAGCAGCTCTAAGAGCAAACCTCCTAACATACCTTGTTTTATGTGTTGGCTTTGCTAGAGTATAATAGGAAAATGAAACTCTTTAATCAGCTCTGGTATTGTTCATAACTTACCAACAGGCTGATACTAAACTTGGAAAATTAAGTAGGTTTTGTCAAGCAGTCTGAGTTGTGGTTTTTTTCAATGTAGTCTTTAATGGATATGTGACAACTGAAGGAAACTTTAAAGGCTTTTTAATGGTGCAAGTGAAGGTGCCAGTTGCTATTTAGTATCACACTCTACAAGAGCTTCATTACTTTATTTGATGCTGGTTGCTAAGCAGCCGTTGCACAGAGCGTAAGTCTACTGGGTACCTTTACAAGCCGGAGGCTTAACACTGCACTATTGATGTCATGTGAGGAAATAATGCACATGCTCTAACTGCTGAACAGGAAAAAAACCTAGAAGCAAAGAAAATGAAGAACAAAACAACAAAAGGATTGGTTGAAATAAAACTTGATCAACATAACTGTATTTAGAAACATTCCAAGGAGGTTACTTCTTGTCAAACTTGCCTGGGGGTGTTTGTTCAAAACTTGTATTTAATAAATGAACGCCTGACTTACAGCCTTTGTTCATCACTTTATTATGGTGTTAAAAACTATTGGCAGTTTCAGAAATACCTCTGAAAATCTAGAGGACTCTTACACTTCTTTTTAGGTAGGTAATATCAAATATGTGACCTGGATGACCTAACCTGCCTTACCAGGACTCTGGAAGGGATGCTGGGGTTATCTTCGATAATCTCAAAGCATGGTTTTGCCTAATCAACTCCCTTTGGCTTCATTTTTCTGGCCTTGCCCCAGATCTTTTAATCATATGCTATTGTGGCTTTGCGCCTGTAGCTCAGTGGCTAGGGCGCTGGCCACATACACCAGGGCAGGCGGGTTCAAACCCTGCCCAGGCCTACTATACAGTGACAACAACAACTAAAAATAGCCAGGCGTTGTGGGCGCCTGTAGTCCCAGCTACTTGGGAGGCTAAGGCAAGAGAATCACTTAAGCCCAAGAGTTAGAGGTTGCTGTGAGGCCAGGGCACCCTACCGAGGACAACACAATGAGATTCTGTATCAAATCTAAAAGGGGCCACACCTGTGGCTCAGTGAGTAAGGACACTGGTCCCATATACCACGGGTGGCGGGTTCAAACCTGGCCTCGGCCAACCTGCCAACTAAAAAAATAGCCAGGCGATCTGGTGGGCACCTGTAGTCCCAGCTACTCAGAAGGCTGAGGCAAGAGAATCGCCTAAGCCCAAGAGCTGGAGATTGCTGTGTGCTGTGATGCCACAGCACTCTACTGAGGGCAAGAAAGTGAAACTGTGTCTCTAAAAAAAAATTAATAATAAAAAATCTGAAAGAATCATGCTATTGTGCTTCCCTTTTCTGCCCCTTATTTCTATACACCCTGTCATGCAAGACCTCAGACTAAATTAACCCAACCATTCACCTGCTACAGTATTCAGACTGTTGTTGGTTGGAGGAAAAAAAAAATCTTTAGATGTGCAACCATAAACTTGTAATCCCTAACACTGCCTAACAATCCTGTGAGTTCTAAACATCAATAGCTGTTATAAACTTTAACCTTTTTTCTCAGTTTCTCTCCTTCCAGTTTACCCTTCACACTCCATGACATTGGCTGGTACTTCACTGGGAAGATGAAGACTAGAATCTCAACTTTCAAACTTCTTTCCCATCCTATCTCTGGAATAGGCCCCACTAATCTCAAGCTGTTCCTCCACCTTTATTTCTTGACTCATGAAGGCTTTTGTAAATACCCCTTGTTTCTCCCATGAGTTCCCCATCACCCTTTAGTTTTCTGATATATATTCCTTTACTGCTGTATTTCTTCACCCATTCACCCCGGCTTTCATACTAAATTTTTGAAACCGTGCCAGTTAATGTCAAAGATTTCCATATTGCTATATTAATTTGCCCCTCCTTAATGTGACTTCTCTTCAGTATTCTTAATTTGACTCACTTCTTTATTAAAATACTCTTGGTTCCTTGGTATCTTCCTTTTTTGACCTCTAGCATTCCACGAAGCAGAGTGCTATTTACTTCCGCTCTGGCTTCACCAGGATATAATGCTTAAGGTCTGTTCTCATAATGCCACTTCACATCTTTTCCTCCAGTCATATCAAATTATAAAGTTTGATCCCTCTACCATTTTATCCAGCAATCCCACTACTGGGTACTTACAAGGGGAAAAAAGACATTTTTTTTTTCTTTTGAGACAGAGCCTCAAGCTGTCCCCCTGGGTAGAGTGCCGTGGCATTACAGCTCACAGCAAGCTCCCACTCCTGGGCTCAAGCGAGTCTCCTGCCTCCGCCTCCCAAGTAGCTGGGACCACAGGCGCCCGCCACAACGCCCGGCTATTTTTTTGGTTGCAGCCGTCATTGTCGTTTGGCGGGTCCGGGCTGGGGATTCGAACCCGCCACCTTAGGTGTACGTGGCTGGCGTCTTAGCCGGTTGAGCTATAGGCGCCGAGCCGGGAAAAAAGACATTTTATTAAAAAAAGACACATGCACTCAAATGTTTATAGCAGCACAATTCACATTGCAAAGATGTGAAAACAATTCCAGTGCCTCTTAATACATGAATGTATAACTAAAATGTGATATGTGTATACCGTGGAGTACTAATTGATGAACTCTCTTGTATTAACCTGGATGGAACTAGAGACAATTTTTTTTTTGGCCTGAGCTGGGTCTGAACCCACCACCTCTGGTATATGGGGCCAATGCCCTACTCCTTGAGCCACAGGCACCACCCAACTAGAGATTTTTTTTCCTTTTTTCTAATCACAGCTCATAGCAACCTCCAACTCCTAGGCTTAGGCGATTCTCTTGCCTCAGCCTCCCAAGTAGCTGGGACCTCAGGCACCCGCCACAACACCCAGCTATTTTTTTGTTGTTGCAATTTGGCCGGAGCCGTGTTCAAGCCTGCCACACTCAGCATGTGGGGCCAGTGCCCCTTTTTTCTTTTTATAAAGTTTTACTTTGTGGTCTTCAGTAGAGTGCTTTGGCATCATAGCTCACAGCAACCTCAAACTCTTGGGCTCAAGCAATCCTCTTGCCTCAGCTTCCCAAGTAGCTGGGACTACAAGTGCCTGTCATTCTGTCACAATGCCCACTATTTTTTGAAGATGGGGTCTGCTTTTGCTTAGGCTCATCTTCTAAGAATGGAAAAATACCCTATGTACTCACTATTAAACTGGAACTAACTAATCAACACTAAGTGCACATAGGGAAGTAACACTCATTGGAAATCAAGCAGGTGGGAGAGGGGAAAAGATGGGTAAATTCTCACCTACAATGCACAATATCGGAGTGATGAGAACACTTGTAACTTTGACTCAAACTGTACAAAAGAAATTTATTTATTTATTTATTTTTTTTTGAGACAGAGCTTCAAGCTGTCCCCCTGGGTAGAGTGCCGTGGCATTATAGCTCACAGCAACCTCCAACTCCTGGGCTCAAGCGATTCTCCTGCCTCCGCCTCCCAAGTAGCTGGGACCACAGGCGCCCGCCACAACGCCCGGCTATTTTTTGGTTGCAGCCATCATTGTTGTTTGGCGGGTCCAGGCTGGGGATTTGAACCCGCCACCTTAGGTGTACGTGGCTGGCGCCTTAGCCCGTTGAGCTATAGGCGCTGAGCCAAAAGAAATTTAAGTAACCAAAACGTTTGTACCCTGTATAGTCTGGTATTTATTTATTTATTTATTTTTGAGACAGAGTCTCAATCTGTCACCTTGGGTAAAGTGCCCTGGCCTCATAGCTCACAGCAGCTTCCAACTCTGGGCTCCAGTGAGCCTCTTGTCTGTCAGTTTTTCTATGTTTTGGTGAAGACAGGGGTCTCACTTTTGCTCAGGCTGGTCTTGAACTTGTGAGCTCAAGCAATCCGCCTGCCTTGGCCTTCCAGAGGACTAGGATTACCGGCATGAGCCACCATGCCCAGCCATATTCTGAAATTTAAAAAAAAAAAAAAAATCAGTTTCAACATTCCATATTATATAGCTGTTCTCTTTTACATCAACTCAAGGATCTTTCTCTAGTAAGTCTTCCGAGATCAGCACCATCATACCTAATCTGATACTTAAAAGTACATCCCCTCTCTTTACACTGCAACTTCTTCACATCCCAGTTCTGCCACTCCCTAGCTATCAATCCCAGTTTCAAGGGAGACAAAACGGAACACACAGGCTTTCTTTAAATTCCAAAATGTAGGCTCGACGCCTGTGGCTCAAGCAGCTAAGGCGCCAGTCATATATACCTGAGCTGGCGGGTTCAAACCCAGCCTGGGCCCACCAAACAACACTGACGGCTGCGACCAAAAAATAGCCCGGCCGTTGTGGCAGGCGCCTGTAGTCCCAGCTACTTGGGAGGCGGAGGCAGGAGAATCCTCCTCCAGGAGTTGGAGGTTGCTGTGAGCTGTGATGGCACGGCAATCTACCCAGGACGACAGCCTGAGGCTCTGTCTCGATAAATAAATAAATTCCAAAATGTCTAGCATACTGGAGGCGCTCAATAATTGTGACTTGGTTCCTCATATCTACATAGCTCCTCGTGGCTGGTTACGGAATTAGGGGAATTGGATAACATAATTCCTAACATAATTCAGAGGTTACCAAATATCAGCTAAAGAAAAGCAATGGCTGAGTCTGGTGACAGACTCTGTGGTGCCTGCTCGGCCCCTAACATGTTTGGCCTCGGATTCTCTCTACCTCGGTAAAACGAACGTGTTGCTCTAGGTAGGAGAATCTCAGCGATACCATCTGCAGTTGTGACTTCCCCGGTTCTCAGCAACGCAGCAAAAGAAACCTACGCGAAGAACCGGCGGTCGGCGCCAAGAAAAGAACCAGCGCCTTAGGGCGCATGCGCACTTCCTTCCTGGCAGGCCTTTCGGCCCTCGGTGCGTGGCTGCCCCAAGAAATGCCTGTTTGTCTGCGGAAAACCTCTGGTCTTCACATGCTCTCCGATGTCATCTCTTCCTATCCACTTTCTCTTCTGTGACTGAACAAAATTAACTGACCGAGAGAATTTTGCAAAGGTAATAGGAGACCTAAGTATCTTGAACAGGCATGGAAAGAGGCAGCCTGACCTTGGAAGTGGGACGGGGTCCTGCCGCGGGTCCTTTCGGAGTGTGACATTCAGCCGGCTGTTCCGGGCGACTGTCTTTCCATCCTAGCACCATGGCTCAATTTGTCCGTAACCTCGCAGAGAAGGCCCCGGCGCTGGTGAACGGTGAGCGTGGTGTGAGACTACCCCAGCGGGTACACGGGTGACGGGGAGGCTTGTGATGGCCTGAGAGGAAGAAACGGGCAGTGGTGACCCCAGGGGCCTACGGGAACTGGGGCGGGACGGCCTGAAGGCGGAGGGAACAGAGGAGGCCAGTTTGCGACTCTCTAGCCTTCCACTGCCTGGCCTGCAGTTTGGGTTCTCTAGAAACCACGACAATGACGGCAGGCTGTGTAAAGGAAAGCCTCAGTTGTCCAACAGCTGCCGCCATCATATCTCTTAACAGAATATGGAGGAGATGGGTCTGTTAGGAGAACACCCTTAGCTCTCCTAAGAACAGAAATATAGAGGAGGTGCCTGTGTTTACTATAGCTAAGAAAGAAAGAGCAGAAATGGGAAAGTACAGAAATTCGGCCTCATCAGGTGGTCTGGTTCTCCATGGAATATTTGAAAGTCAACAGGAATGTTTAAGGATGGGTGAGCTTTGGAACGTGAATTTTGCTTTCCGCTCTGGACAGATTTTGAGACACTTCCACTTTAATCTGAGGGAAATTGTAGGTGGAATTGAGCTTTATAGATAAGTATCCCGGCCCCAGTAAGCGCAGAAAGGGATTCATTCGTATAAACCATAATCTTTGTTATCATAGCTTAACATTAATGGAATTTTTTGTTTGAAGAGCCTCATTGGTGGACCACTGTATTTCAAAACAACCCTGAACAGTCACTAGTCTCTTCAGTCAGTAAATGTTAGTTGTCTTGTGAGTTGCAAACTATTCATTTCATTCCTGAAGGTGAGATAAGTTAAATTGACCTAAGTTTTTCACTAGATGAGCTATGTTCTATATTCTGTTACATGATTGGAAGTCAGATTTTTAAATAACTTTTATTCAGACTTGATTATAAAATCTGAACTGAATATCAGAAAAATACATGTAATGCTTTTGAGTGTATTCTACTGTGTTTGGTATTTTTTTACTCATTCTTCCCTTCCCTCCATCAGTAGTCAAACAACGAGTTATTGAAGGCATTACATTGCCAGATGCTATGAATACTTCAGGTTTTTTTTCTGTACAACCCCACGGCCTACAGTGAAACGTATTACACTTTTTTCCAAAGAATTCAAGTTTGCAACTTTTATGGAGATGATCAAATATCTGTTACAAAGCTCTACCTACAGTTTTGCATAAAGAGAGATAAAAGGATTGAAGGCTTCAGTCTTTTGCCTTTGTGGATGATTTTAGTTATAGTTTTTAATATTTCAAGTGGATTCTTTATTTCCTAAGCGTAGCTTTTCATATCTTGTAGCTGGTGCATGCTAGGGAATTGCAAATTAATTTTAATTTAAATTATTGGTAACATCAAAATAATTTTGTTTGGCAGCACCCATAGCTCAGTGAGTAGGGCGCCAGCCATTGTACACCAAGGCAGGCAGGTTCGAAACTGGCCCAGGCCTGCTAAACAACAATTATAACTCCAACCAAAAAACAGAGTCTCACTGTGTTGCCCTCAGGAGAGTGCTATGGCATCACAGCTCACAGCAACCTCAAATTCTTAGGCTTAAGTGATTCTCCTGCATCAGCCTCCCAGGTATCTGGGACTACAGGCGCCCACCACTACACCTGGCTGTTTTTTGTTGCAGTTGTCATTGTTGTTTAACAGGCCCTGGGTGGATTGGAAACCGCAAGCCCCAGTGTTTGCGACCAACGCCCATGGTACCCTAACCATTGAGCAATGGGTGCCAAGCTGACTTGTTATTCTTCTAAAAGTACTTAAAAAGGAAGACTCCCTTGGAGCCAGAATGTAAAAGTGGAAATATAGAGTCTAATTTTTTTTCCCTTTAACTAAACTGTAAACTTTATTTGGATTGCACCAGTTTTTCCATTAATCTCTTTTCAGTTCCAGGATCCAATTCAGGGTACCACATTGGATTTAGTTGCTGTGTCTCCCCAGCCTCTCTGGTCTATGGTGGTTTCCCACTCTTTTCATCTTCCATGACCTTGACAGTCTTGTGTTGTCCAGGTATCCTTAAGAATGTTTATCAGGGCTGCACCTGTGGCTCAGTGGGTAGGGCACCAGCCCCATATACCAAGGGTGGCAAGTTCAAACCCAGCCCCAGCCAGCTAAAACAGCAGCAACAACAATAAAAAGCCAGGCATTGTGGCAGGCGCCTGTAGTCCCAGCTACTCTGGAAGGCTGAGGCAAGAGAATCATGTAAGCCCAAGAGTTGAAGATTGCTGTGAGCTGTGACAACACATCACTCTACTGAGAGCAACAAAGGGAGACTGTCTCAGGAAAAAAAAGAATGTTTCACAATCTAGGTTTGTCTGGTGTTTTTCTCCTGGTTAGTCTGGAACTATGGATTTTTAGAAAAAGTACCACAGAGATAAGGTGCCCTACTCAAATACCAGGAGGTAAATGATGTCCACATGACATCACTGATGACATAAGCTTTCTTTTTTTTTTTTAAGAGACAGAGTCTCACTCTGTCACCCTCAGTAGAGTGCTGTGGCGTCACAGCTCACAGCAACCTCCAATTCCTGGGCTTAGGTGATTCTCTTGCCTCAGCCTCCCAAGTAGCTGGGACTACAGGTGCCCTCCACAACGCCTGGCTATTTTTTGTTGCAGTTTGGCCAGGGCTGAGTTCGAACCCACCACCCTCGGTATATGGGGCCAGCACCCTACTTACTGAGCCACAGGCGCCGCCCGACCTAAGCTTTCATCTCTTGGTTAAAACTTGATTGTAGCCGTGTTTGATAGGTTCCTCCACAGTAAAGTTACAACTTCTTTATTTCCATAGTCTATCCTTCAGTCTGGCACATGGGGGTTGGTGTTACAGCAAGGGATTTCATCCCCTATAGGAGGAATCATCTACATATACAAAATTAAAAAGAATTCATGAGAAAGATTTGTTTCAGTTTATTCAGTCATATATGGATTCATACATTTATTTCATACTTCGTATATCCAATACTTTGTTATTTATCACTCCACTTGTTTGATCCTTGTTATTGGGAGCTCTTTCAGGTTGGCACCTCTGTCCCTCTGACATGACCCTTGTGTTCTAGTACTACAGAATGCTTCAGTTGCTTGGCTGTGTTTCTGTCTGAAACACAGAATCTTGTGTTTTCCCTGTCTCAGCCATAGAATCAGCCATTTCTTCAAGGTGCCCTAGTTCCTTTTATTACACTATGGAAATTAGAAACTAAGAGCTAGGTGCTGGGTATACTCATTGCTACAAGAGTATCATTGCTTATAGGTCTTTTCAGTGGACAGGGATATCAGTATATATCTATATAGATTGTGTGTGTGTGTGTGTGTGTGTGTGTGTGTGTGGGCGTGCATACTGACCCATATATATACATGCATGCATATATAATTGTTTTAGTAGCTATCCATTGGTATATTTATATTAAGCTAAACATGAGTTCATATGGATGTCTCTGGCTCTAATCCAATACCACAGTGTTTATTTTTATTTATTTATTTATTTTTATTGAGACAAGAGTCTCACTCTATTGCCCTGGGTAGAGTGTTGTGGCATCAGTGTCATAGCTCACAACAACCTCAAACTCTTGGGCTCAAGTGATCCTCTTGCCTCAGCCTCCTGAGTAGCTGGGACTACAGGCATGTGCCACTACGCCTAGCTAGTTTTTCTCTTTTTAGTAGAAATGAGGTCTTGCTCTTGCCCAGGTTGGTCTTGAACTCCTGAGCTCAAGCAGTCCACCTGCCTCAGCCTCTCAGAGTGCTAGTATTACAGGAATGGGCCATCACACCTGGCCTATTTTGCTTCTTTTCTTGCTTGTCTGAAACTTTGCTCTCCTTCAGTGAAAAACCTCGTCCCCACCATCTAGTGTTCATTTTTTTGTTTTTAATCTCTTGTATACATGTAAAAGTTTTTAACCTGTACTCCCTGAGAAGCAAGTTTACCAAATAAACTAGTTTTATGTACAGTGTACTGATTCTTTTTTTTCTTAAAGAATGAAATAGTTAAATATCTATATGTTGAAGGTAATTTTAGTTGGTTGGCTGTTCCACAAGACTTTATGTTTTTTTTTGAAACAGCATCTCTGTTGCCTAAGTTAGAGTGCCATGGCGTTAGCCTAGCTCAGCAACCTTAAACTCCTGGGTTCAAGCAATCCTCCTCCCTCAGCCTCCCAAGTAACTGGGACTACAGGCTCCTGCCATAACACCCAGCTAATTTTTCTACTTTTAAGTAAATACAGAGTTTCATTTTTGCCCAAGCTGGTCTCAAACTCCTGAGCTCAAGCAGTCCTCCTTCCTCAGCTTCAGCCTCTCAAAGAGCTAGGATTATAGACATGAGCCACCGTGTCCAGCCAAGCCTTTGTACTTTTTGATTGCTCCATCTTATGGGCATTGTCAGTTCTATTTAAAACTTTCTTAGGCTGGGTGCAGTGGCTCACACCTCTAATCCCAGCACTTGGAAGGCTGAGGCAGGCAGATTGTCTAAGCTTACAGGTTTGAGACCAGCCTGAGCCAGAGTGAGACCTCATCTCTAAAAAATAGCCAGGCATTGTGGCAGGCACCTGTAGTCCTAGCTACTTGGGAGGCTGGGGCAAGAGAATCACTCAAGTCCAGGAGTTTGAGGTTGCTGTGAGCTATGACACACAGCACTTTAGCAAAGGTGACAAAAGTGAGGCTCTGTCTCAAAAAAAAACAAAACTGTCTTTTAGACCTTTGTGTCTGCTTAAAGATATATCCATGGCACTAAACACATATGATGGAGATAGCAATTCTATGAATAGGAAAATATCCAAATACAGGCAGTTAATAAGAAAAACACCAAGAGCTTTGTATAATCCATCTTGGGCCCAAGAGATCCTCTTGCCTCAGCCTCCCAAGTAGCTGGGACTACAGGCGTGCAACACCATGCCAGGCTAGTGTTTAGTAGAGATGGTGTCTCACTCTTGCTCAGGGTGGTCTGGAACTCCTGAATTTAAGCAATCTGCCCACCCACCTTAGCCTCCCAGCGTGCTAGAATTACAGGCATGAGCCACTGAGCCCAGCCTATATATAGATTTTACTTTTTATTATTTATAGTGTTTTTGAAAGAGAAACATCTGTGCTTTTAGATAAAGATTTAATCCAGCACATATTAATAAGGATACCAGATGTGGATACTAATTATTATAGTTCTATCTAGATTTGTGGCTAATATTGCAAGGTTTTAAAAATATCTATACAAGGGCTAGGTGCAGTGGCTGATGCCTGTAATCCTAGCACTCCGGGAGGCCAAGGCATGTGGATTACTTAAGCTCAGGAGGTAAAGACAAGCCCCAGCAACAGCAAGGTCCATCTCTAAAAATAGCTAGGCACTATGGTGGGTGCCTATAGTCCCAACTATTCAGGAGGTGAGACAAGAGGATCACTTAAGCCCAGGAGTTTGAGGGTACTGTGAGCTATGACACTATGGCATTCTACGAAAGGCAACAAAGTAAGACTCTGTCTCAAAAATAAATAAGTAAAAATATACAGTAGAACAATGGACTAAACAAACTGATCAACATATGGAGCCAGTCAACATGATGAACTAGGCCTGCTGTACTGATATGTACATGTCCAGTCTATGAAAATTGGGTCAACTTGAGGTGGTTAATGTAGGGAAGCAATCAACTATGGAGGTTCTACTGTGGATGGTGCGCGTGTGTGTATATATACATATACATAGTGGGTGTGTATGTTGTCTGGGATAGAGCATAGTAGCATAATCATAGCTTATTGCAACTTCAAACTCTTGGACTTAAGCAATCCTTCTGCCTCAGCCTCCCAAGTAGCTGGAACTACAGGTGTACACCACCATACCCAGCCAATTTTTCTGTTTTTTGAAGAGACAGTCTCACTATGTTGCTCGGGCTGATCTCGGAATGAGCAGTCCTGCCTTACCACCTAATGTGCTGAGATACAGGCATGAGTCACCACATCCAGCCTAAAAGTCTTACTCTTAAGCATGCCAGTCTACATAGCTTCTTTCCTCCCCTTCTACACTTCTTCCCACTGAATTTCCTGGTCTCTCTACCAAGAAAATATGATAAATTGCTGCTGTTTTCTTCTTTTTAAATCCAACTCCTAGTAACTTTACAGTTAACTAGATTTGCTATTCATAAATGAAATAACAGAACTAGCGAAGGACTGACATGATTGAATGTGCGTATAGCTTCCTGCCTGATTGAACTGCTCTGTGACACAGGCGTTCTGCATCTTTAAAAGCCTCTTGTTACCAGGGAGCAGCTTTGACATTGCACACCGGGTGCACATTTGGTACAAGCAGTGAATGAATGTGATGCATGAATAAATATTTGTGTCCAGCCCACACATCTGCTTCTTTCAGTCTCTAGTGAGTTCATCCTGGTTTTTTTTGTTTTGTTTTGTTTTGTTTTGTTTTGTTTTCCAGCTGCTGTGACTTATTCGAAGCCTCGATTGGCCACATTTTGGTACTACGCCAAGGTTGAGCTGGTTCCTCCAACCCCTGCTGAGATCCCTAGAGCTTTTCAGAGCCTGAAAAAAATAGTCAATAGTGCTCAAACTGGTAGCTTCAAACAGCTCACAGTTAAGGTAACTATGGGCTAAGTGAAAACGTATGTGCGTAACAGAAAATGTTTTCCCTTGGGGTTTTTCTGATTGTTTTGATTAATCTACGTATTTTCCAGTGAGGCTGACTCCACCATACTGGGAGATAATGTCTTTCTTGACTGCTGAGAGATACTTACTTTTCTAATTTCATCATCTGGAAAGCAATAATTGGACTATTTTATGTATTAGTTTCCTAGGAGTCTTCTACTAGAGCAAAAAGTGAGCATTTTTACTGGGAAACTTTTTTTTCATTTTCTATTTTGGATAGTATACTAAAATATGGTGACATACTTTGCTAATTCTGAATTTTTTTTCATCATAGTCCTGAATTTATCCCCAGTTCAGCCAAAATATCTTTTGAGAATACCAAAACCTGGGTTATTGAATTATATAAAGATAAAACTCTAAAAACTATAAGAATTAGAACCTGGATTTGGGTTTACTTGCATGACCCAAGCACATGATCCAAAAGGTCTAGGTAACTAAATAATTGCCTATTTTAGAACCTGTGCCCTGGGAAATATGATTATTCTTCAGAAGACTTCCAAAAACTTTGGGTCTGATTGATGAGGATCATTCATTTCCACAAAGTGCTAAAAAGAAAAGGCCCAGTTTGTTATGGAGAGGAATTTTTTCAACTAGTGAGTCAAGATCTGTACTTTTGCTCATGTGAAACTGCTTTCTTGAACCATTTGTGTATTTTTCTCGTTAGGGCAATAAAATGTTGATCTTTAAAACTAAGTACAGAATGCTTGCAAAGAATTAAGCCAAATAACACATGAGTAAAACTGATATCTGAAGAGGAAGACAAAGCCCTTCATCTTCCAACAGATTTTCTTTGGCCAGATAGAAATATATATATATACTTGGGCTTCCTAGAGTCATCCTTTCATAAGAATGCCCTATCTAGATGTGTCAGCTGTTTCCAGGATGTGGGTTGTTTTAGGGCTCATAAAGTGTCTCATAAACTAATAATGAAAGGGTTAAATCAGTTCAGGTCTTTAAAGAATGCTTTGAAAGAATTTATAAGCTCTAGACTACTTACCTTACAAAATTGAAAGTTCAAGGGTTCTCAGCAGTTTAACAAAGTTAACATCAGTAATTCTATACTTCACTAAAACTGCCCTCTAGTTTGAATTGCATCCGTATAGTCTCTGTCTCTTAGTCCTGGAACAAGAGTTTTAAATATATAAGAAAAAAAAAAGAGACCTTAAAATTTGTGCTTCTTTTTTAGGAAGCTGTGCTGAATGGTTTGGTGGCCACTGAGGTGTGGATGTGGTTTTATGTCGGCGAGATCATAGGCAAGCGTGGCATCATTGGCTATAATGTTTGAAGACCAAGCTTTAACATCTGATTACATTTGACTTATTTGAGAGGACCATGTGTGATCAGACTGTTACCTGAATAAAATGTGTCAAAAATCAATGTTTTCTCTGTCAAATAGTACGCAGGTCACAATTTCTCTTGATATAAAGTTGGTTTGTCTTTTGTTTTGATACATTAATACAGCTCTTTGTGTGTGTCTAAGTGCTTAGCCTAAAATTGGAAAGGATGTGTGTGACTTGTCAGCTGGTGCATGAATATATGAAGATAACATTTTAATTTGAAGATTCAAAGTACATGCTATTTAAGCTTTATTGCCAGAAAGTGTGGGAAAGGACCTTGAGAAACTCTTAACCCACCACAGTAGGAGAAGTAGTGATACTATGTGCCAAAATGCAGTTAAGGCTCAGCGCCTATAGCTCAAGTGGCTAAGGCACCAGCCACATACACCAGAGCT
>NW_003852503.1:6156501-6161108 GCF_000181295.1 Otolemur garnettii | reverse complement strand
CCTATAGTCCCAGCTACTTGGGAGGCTAAAGCAAAAGAATCACTTAAGCCCAAGAGTTTGAGGTTGCTGTGAGCTGTGATGCCATGGCACTATACCCAGGGCAACATAGTAAGACTGTCTCAAAAGAAAAAAAAAAGTTGCCGGGCATTGTGGCAGCCACCTAGAATCACAGCTCTTTGGGAGGCTGAGACAAGAGAATCTCTTGAGCCCAAGAGTTTGAGGTTTCTGTGAGCTATGATGCCACGGCCCTCTACAGAGGGTGACAAAATGAGACTCTTGTCTCAACAAAAAAAAAAATAAAAATATTGAACCTTTACCCAGTCCATTCCAAATTTACCCACCCTATTTAGAACATTGCTTACTCTTTAGCTTAAAAAAGGGCACAGCTTTTCTAACTGTTAGGCAAGAAAGCCTCCATAGAGACTGTCACTCTTCTGAAACATGAAGTCATGCTTAACTGATTCTTCAGTAAACACAGGTGGTCAAAACTGAAACGACCTATTTTTGAAAAGTATTGATAAACTTAAAAATATTCGTAGCCAAAGACTGCAAAGATACTGACTGCTGCAATGACAGTAATCTGTATGAGTAACTCATACAATGTATGCGTGTTAACATTAGAGTAAAAGGCAGGAGATCAGCTGGTACTAGTTAGAACCTACAGACACCTAGTTGACTTTCTGATGTGTAATGCAACTTTTTTGAACCACATGGTCACACCAGAAAGTCTTCAAAATAAACATTTACTACTCACTTCACTACTACTTCCTCCTCTGCCACACAGCACACCTCCAGTCTCCCCTGTGGCTAATGGTGCGTGTACAGAATTTTCTTAGGCTGAAATAGCAGTGGGCTCCTTGAAGTGGCCGCTTGACTTCACCAGGCTCGTTTCTTTTTGCCGTCACCAACCCCCAAATGCCTTGTCTCTTAGCAGAGAACTGGTTAAGGTACCTTCCAGTGAATTTGTGTCAAGTGTTTGCCATGTCAATTTCAGTATAACTCAGTATTTATTGTGCACCTCCTAAATTCCAGGCACTATTAAAATGGCAGAAATGGGCATTGCCCATAGCTCAGTGGGTAGAGCACCAGCCACATACACCCAGGCTGGCAGGTTCCAACCCAGCCTGGGCCAGCTAAAAAACAACAATGGCAACTGCAACAATAACCAAAAAAAAAGCTGGGCATTGTGGTGGGCACCTGTAGTCCCAGCTACTTGGGAGGCTGAGGCAAGAGAATCACTTAAGCCCAAGAGTTTGAGGTTGCTGTGAGCTGTGACGCTGCAGCACTCTACCCAAGGCAACAGCTTAAGACTCTGTCTTTAAAAAAAAAAATGGCAGAAACATTCACTAAAAAGACTGTTACCTGGTCCAGAGAATTTGTCTGGTGAGATAGGTAATTAAGCATGAAATTAATAAGATGTGAAAAGCACTGTGATGAAAGAAGTGAAGGGTATGCTTGACAGAGGCTAACCCAAGGCTGGGTGAGGTGGAACGCACCTGTAATCTTAGCGCTCCAGGAGGCTGAGGCAGGTGGATTGCTTGAGCTTATGAGTTTGAGACCAGCCTGAGCAAAAGTGAGGCCCTGTGTCTACTAAAAATAGAAAAACTGAGGCAAGAGGATCACTGGAGCCCAAGTTGGAGGTTGCTGTGAGCTATGATGCTATGACACTCTACACAGAGCAACAGCTTGAGATTCTGTCTCAAAAAGGAGGCTAACCCCTTGAGAAGGAGATTCAAGGGAGGTTGTCAGAGAAAGTAACATCCAAAGGAGAGTAGGAGTTAGCCAAAAGGAATGGAGCAAGGTATACTGGGTGGGTGAAATAGCTCGTGAAAAATCTGTTAGGAGCAGAAGTCTGACACGTTGGAGATCCTGAAAGAACGCAAGTGTGGGTGCATCACCAGGTAAAGGAGAGTAGTGAGAAGTAGAGCCACATGATTTGGGGACCAAATCATGAAATGCCTTTTGCACAATGTAAAGAACTGGGCTGTAGGCCAGGTGCCGTGGCTCACACCTGTAATTCTAACACTCTGGGAGGCTGGGGTGGGTGGATTGCTTGAGCTTAGGAGTTCAAGACCATCCTGAACAAGAGGGAGGCCCCATCTCTACTAAAAATAGAAAAACTGGCCAGGTTTTGTGGCAGATGCTACAACTACTTGGGAGGCTGTGGAAAGAGGATCTCTTGAACCCAGGAGTTTGAGGTTGCTGTGAGCTATGATGTTACAGCACTCTAGCCTGAAGCAACAAAGTGAGACTCTTCAAAACAAGAGAAATTTTGACAAGGGGCAATCCCTGCCCTGAAGTAGTCTAACATCAGTAGGCAATTTTCAATTTTTTGTAACAAAAGCTGGGGTGGGTATATGCGTAGCATGCACCTAACTAAGTATGCTCATAGTCCTGCATTTTTCTCAGTAGGCGAAAACATAGATACTCATATAGCAATGGCCATCAGGGGAAAGTGGGGGGTAAAGCTATTAAAGGCCCAAGCCTCCGGGAGGCTGAGGTATGAGAATCGCCTAAGCCCAAGAGCTGCTGCTGTGACACCACAGCACTCTACTGAGGGTGACAAAGTGAGACTCTGTCTCTGAAAAAATTAAAAGTCCAAGCCTTTTTTTTTTTTTTCTCTTTTGAGACAGAGTCTCACTGTGTTGCCATCGGTAGAGTGTAGTGGCATCACAGCTCACAGCAACCTCAAACTCTTGGGCGTAAGGGATTCTCTTGCCTCAGCCTCCCAAGCAGCTGGGACTACAGGTGCCTGCCACAATGCCTGGCTATTTTTGTTGTTGTTACAGTTGTCATCGTTTTTTTAGCTGGCCCAGGCTGAGTTTGAACCTGCCAACTTCAGTGTATGTGGCTGGTGCCATAACCACTATGCTATGGGCTCCAAGCCAATAGTCCAGGCCTTTTAAATATGTCACTATGTATGGTCCAAAGGTATGATTCCAAAGGAAACTGACACCTGTAAAAATGAACTCAACATAAAATCAACAGCAAAGGGTTTTGTTGAGGCTTTCATCATCTCAAGATGAATGCGAAGCTGTCCACATTCCATAGTTAATCCTTTGTTCTATAAATCTTAACATTGTTCTCCTTGGGTAACAGTTTCCTTTCTTTTCCATTCAATTCTTACATACCCAAGTATTCTGCCCTGATTTTAAGGATGGATCAATACTTTTTGTTTCTTTTTGAACACTTCATATTTGTATAGCACTTTACATTTTCAAAGCACTTGCACCAACTATCTCCTTTAGTCCTCAACCTTTCACTGAGGCATGTGGTGTAAATGATACCCCATTTAACAAGTCAGGAACTGAACAGCAGAAACATTAAACGATTTGGCTGGGATCCCAATAAGTGGTAGAAGCACAAATTGGGCTCAGATAATGATCCGGGTTATAGTCTGTGCCCTGACTTCACCCATGACTACCTTGTACACCTCCCTGCGTTATATTTCCACAGTTTGATTCTATTTTATTTTTGCTTATATTTTCAGTCCTGCTTTGCCCTCCTATTATGTCATTGAAGATTTATTGTCCCATTAGATGCCAGCCTTCCTAAACTTATATAAGGTGATGAGTAGCTTTGTAAGACTTCATACTGTTTCCCAATGAATGTAGTTTTTATTTCTTTCAGGATGTGAATCAGTAAGACGGTGATCACTCTTGTGATGAATACAGTTAATAGTTCCACCAGAAATAATACTTTAATAAATAACTTACACTAGGGCTCGGCATGGAGGCTAACGCCTGTAATCCTACCGCTCTGGGAGGCCATGGAGGAGGCAGGAGGATTACCTGAGCTCACAGGCTCGAGACCAGTCTGAGCGAGAGTGAGACCCTGTCTCTGAAAATAGCTGGGCATTGTGGCAGGCACCTGTAGTCCCAAATACTCAGGAGGCTGAGGCAACAGAATCACTTAAGCCCAAGAGCTTGAGGTTGCTGTGAGCTATGACACCATGGCACTCTACCAAAGGTAACATAGACTCTGTCTCAAAAACAAAACACAAAAAAACAGTTTTAAGTCTGCTATTAGATAACACATTCACTGTCCTTAATTATTGTAGTTTTTACCAATCATCAGGTCATTCCCCTTTCTTTCTTGACAGTTTTGTGTCCTGGCTTGACAATTCAATGTACATATGGATCAAAGGATGGTCCCATCACCTCAGCACCATCAATATCACCAAGGAACTTAGAAATGAAAATTTAGGCTTTCCTTCAGAAACCCTGAGTGTGGGATCTTACAGTCTGTGTGTTAATTGGCTTTCCATGTATAAGTCTGATGCACCATTAACATAGATGATCCCTCCAACAACTTCAGTTCTCCTGAGAACTGCAACAATTATATCTTTCACCTTCCTTCGGCACTTGTTCTCATGTTGTTACCAAGAACTAACCACTCTTTAGTTCAATTTCATGTATCCTCCTCTCTGACCAACTTTCCTGCCCACTCTCAAATAACTACATTAATTTGAAGTCACCATGACCATCAGTAAATTGATTCTACTAACTCCCTCACTCCCAGATAATCAGCTTCTCCTCCCTCCCTACCCAATTTATTTATATTCCATGGTCAATTATGGTCATCCTCTTTTTTTTTTTTTTTTTTTT
>NW_003852503.1:6151940-6155691 GCF_000181295.1 Otolemur garnettii | reverse complement strand
AGGTGCCTGTAGTCCCAGCTACTTGGGAGGCTGAGACAAGAGAATCCCTTAAGCCCAAGAGTTGGAGGTTGCTGTGAGCTGTGACACCACGGCACTCTACCAAGGGCAACATAGTGAGAATCTGTCTCAAAAAAAAAAAAAATGTAAATGTGGTAAATAAAATTAATTTGTCCAGTAATGAATTTATATTTTTACAACTACTATTCCTTCTGCTTTCATTTCTGGCCCTTTCTACCTGGCATGTTTCTGATTCACTTTTAAAACCAATTAATTAGGGCAGCCCCTGTGGCTCAAAGGAGTAGGGTACTGGCCCCATATACTGGAGGTGGTAGGTTCAAACCCAGCCTTGGCCAAAAACTGCAAAAAAAAAATAATAATAATTACTTCTTGAGTAGTCTTTCCTGATTTTCCCAAACCGATTCCCTTTGGCCTTCTAGTGATGCCTCTTACAGCACACACATCATTGTACTCAAATGCTATCTTTACTTTTATTTCCCTTGTTGAACTGTAAGCTTCTTACAGGAAGGTACTGTAATATTTACTTTTGTAATCGTAGCCTTTCACATTCGCTGGCTTGTATATATTAAGTTTTGTTGAAAACCTATGAAAACAATGAAACAGCATACTCTACTTACTGTATTTGGTACTGGGTTGATGCATAGCAGAATTTCGTGGCAGTTTGCCACAGAGAGAGATGGAGGCCTGGAGGACTCACTTCCTGAAGGCCTGCAGGCTAAGCCTGCTACAGAACGGATGCTAGCTGAGTCACCCCTGCATCTCAACCTCCAGCTCTGAAACAGAGATTTGTAGCCCTGATTAGCTGTTCTCGGCCGATCGTGGATCATGGTTAGGGCAGAACCTGCTCTGCAGAAGGTCTAGGAGGGAAGAATCAGGAGGGGGGCAGCAGAAAATCCTTTGCAGAAGACTATAAAAGACCACATCTGAAATCTGAAAATCCCAGAAATTCCTTAGAAACTTTTCATCTTAACCTCTGTTTCTTTGCCAGCCCTGCATATCTGGATTAATGCCCTCTGCATAGCTGAAAGAAGCATATCATTTATAACACCACACTTTCCCTCATCAGATTTTATGCATGCAACCTATGAATGGCTTTTTATAAGAATTATACCTTGGATGAATTTATTGCATAAAGGAAGAAAGGTTATCTCAAGAGGCTGCAATTTTTTTTTTTTTTTTGAGACAGAGTCTCTGTCACCCTGAGTAGAGTGCCGTGGTGTCATCTTATCGTCACAGCAACCTCAATCTCTTGGGTTCAGGAGATCCTTTTACCTCAGCCTCCCAAGAAGCTGGGACTAGAGGTGCCTACCACCTGGCTAGTTTTTCTATTTTTAGTAGATATGGGGTCTCACTCTTGCTCAGGCTGGCCTCTAACTCCTGAGCTCAGGCAATCCACCCACCTCAGCCTACCAGAGTGCTGAGATTACAGGCATGAGCCACCACATTCAACCCAAGAGGCTGCAAATTTTAATGCATTCCAGTGTTGTCAAATCCAAAGCAATTAAAACATTGTTGGGGTTTGGCACCTGTAGCTCAAGCGGCTAAGGCACCAGCCACATACACCAGAGCTAGTGGGTTCAAATCCAGCCCAGGCCCGCCAAACAACAATGACAACTACAACCAAAAAATAGCCGGCATCGTGGTGGTTGCCTGTAGTCCCAGCTACTTGGGAGGCTGAGGCAAGAGAATTGCTTAAGCCCAGGAGTTGGAGGTTGCTATGAGCAGTGATGCCACAGTACTCTACCCAGGGCAACAGCTTGAGGCTCCTGTCTCAGAAAAAAAAAAAAGGGTGGCACCTGTGGCTCAATGGGTAGGGCACCAGCCAAACTGCAACAAAAAATAGCCCGGCATTGTGGCAGGCGCCTATAGTCCTAGCTGCTCAGGAGACTGAGGCAGGAGAATTGCCTAAGCCAGGAGTCAGAGATTGCTGTGAGCTATGGCGATAGAGTGAGACTCTGTCTCTTAAAAAAGTAATAATAATAAAACTGCTGTTGTGTTGTTTTGAATTATAGCCTATTTGTTAAAATAGCTATCATTTCCCCTAAGGACATCCTGTATTTTTACCTTGATGTCATGTCACTCTGGGTCTCAGACGGGTAGGGAACATAATAGAAAAGTGAAAAAATGTAGCCCTAAACCATAATGAATTATAAGGTGAGGGCAGAAAAGTGATGACCAATTTTAGTGACCTTCAGAGGGAGTAATACACGGAAAGCCAGATAAGCCCAGGATTGGTGGGAAAAAATGAAATAGTGATGACAAAGTAAACATTAAGTCAGGAGTGATGTTTGATCATCACTGCTTTACCTTGAACCCTGTTTTGTGTTCATCTGCTTTGAATATGGTGGCAGAAGTATGCTTTATTTGCTGATGCCCAAGTTACCACTACACCAGGGAAACTAACTTCTACTTTGCCCTAGCCACCAAATTCCGCCCCCACTGGCACTTAAGGTAAACAAGCCAAATGGCCCTTGATTTGGAACCCTTGATTTCCTTTCCTCTACCATCCCCATCTGACCTGACCCCATCCCCTACATCCACCCATCCCAGAAGGAAGCCGCCCCTAAGGACTGCATAGTAAATCGCTCAAAGTTACTTGCAGAAAGACCTCGGGACACAAGTCAGCCACAAAATTTGCTTTTTTTATTTTCCTTCTCTTGAAACCTTATAGTTGCACGTTTTCCAGATTCGTCCATCTCAGCAGCAGCAAAGGCCTCTTGCAGGTTAGCAGAAGCCTTACTCATCTAGAAGATTTAAGACAAAATGTTACTCTCCTCACTTTTCAGTGCCCAGTGAAATGAAGTGGAACCATTTGCCTGAGGTTAGTGAGTCAGGGGTAAAGGACTGGAATGTAGGCTTGATTTCGGATTTCCTAACTCTAACCACATTCTCTCTACCCTGGGATTTTTAAATTGGTTATTGCACAGTGAGGAGGAGTGGGGAAAGGGCGTGGTTTCCCTTTTATGTTTTTATTCAGAAACTCACATTTGAGCGCTAACCCCACATGTAAAGCACTATTTCAACTTTCAGCAAGAGTAAGCTAATGATTCATAATGTAAAGTTGGCATCAGAGCCTTAGACACTGTGACTTTCCCGAAGTCTCAAGCAAAGGGATTGGCTATCTATTGATAGAGAAGACTCTGAATAAAGAAGAGAATAAAGTGAAAAGTGCAGAGGGCAACAGCTAACCCTAAATGTTTCCAAAATAAAATTAATCAGTGATCAATTACCTACTCTCATAACATTTTAAAATAAGGTCTCGGTGTATAAACTTGATACCAGAGGCTCATGCAACATCTCATATGAAAGACATTAGTGGTGGCTACTCAGGAGGATTGCTTGAGCCCAGGAGTTTGAGGCAAAAAAAAGGAATGTAGCTTTTAATTCAGGCTTACAGAGTCTCACTCTGTCACCCTGTGTAGGGTGTCATGTTATCATAGCTCCCAGCAACCTTAAACTCCTGGGTTCCTGCCTCAGCCTCCCAAGTAGTTGGGACTACAGGCCCCCAATAACACACCTAGCTAGTTTTTTTTTATTATTATTAAATCATAGCTGTGTACATTAATGCAATCATAGGGTGCAGTTTTGTGTTTTCATATATAATTTGAAATACTCTCGTCAAACTGGTTAACGTAGCCTTCATGTCATTTTCTTAGTTATTGAGTTAAGACATTCATACTCTGCTTTTAGAAAGATTCACTTGTACCCTTGTAAGATAAACCATAGAGGTGAC
>NW_003852503.1:6135367-6151918 GCF_000181295.1 Otolemur garnettii | reverse complement strand
CCCATCCATCCCCCCTCCCCTCATCTCCCTCCCCTTCCCCAGTTTTTTTTTTTTTCAGTAGAGGGGTGGGGGGGGTGACGGGGGTGTCTTGCTCTTGCTCAGGCTGGTCTTGAACTCTCAAGCTCAAGGAATCTACCTGCCTCAGCATCCCAGAGTGCTAAGATTACAGGCATGAGCCCCTGGGCCCAGCTCAGGCTTACATTTTTTTTTTTAGAGACAGAGTCTCACTTTATCGCCCTCAGTAGAATGCTATGGTGTCACAGTTCACAGCAACCTCCAACTCCTGGGCTTAGGCGATTATCTTGTCTCAGCCTCCCAAGTAGCTGGAACTACAGCACTGGCCACAACGCCCGGCTATTTTTTGTTACAATTTAGCCAGGGCCCGGTTCTAACCTACCACCCTTGGTATTTGGGGCTAGCACCCTACCCTACTCAGTGAGCCACAGGCGCTGCCTGATAAATTATATCTTTTAAATCTAAGAATAAACAACTAAATGGAATGTATGCATTAGAATGTATATTCAAAACCATGACTCCCCAAATGACAAAACACCCTTACTCAATGGTCTTGAAAAAGATAAACTTTGGGAAATGTTCCAGACCAGTCATGACTGCTGGAGTGAAAATAACCAAATGCTTACTCAAAGGGCTTTTTGAAATGACATATTACACTTAGAATTTCTCGTCTCCAGTACTAACACCTTCACCTTTATTTCAATGGTGGGGAAATTCATCTCAGAGCTCAGGAACTGGTAGCATCTAGGACCTCTGAAGATATTCCTCAATTGATAAGTTGTCCACCTAGCTAAGGGACAGCTTCCTGGAATTAAGACTGCAGAACCTAGGTTATAATTAACTCAGACTTCCTCCTCCTCTTGTACCTTGGCCATGACCTTAATCCTCACCTAGATTTTCCATCCCATCTACGGATAAAAATTTGTTCTAAATTAGATCAACTGAACACTAGTCCTGTTAGCCTAAGATAACTTGGCATTGGTGGCTGAGAGGAATCCTAAACCAATTTTAGACCACATAGTTAGACTTAAGCATGACTCAAAAGAGCTAGACATCTCAGTGGAGGGATAATATTTGCTTAGTTTTATCCCTTTTCTCTTTGTAAAAGAAAATATCACTTAGTAATGTGCCAGTTCTAGTGAATTTTTTCAAAGTAATTTGCAGGCAAACAAAATGCTTCCAATTCAAGGAACTGTGTAGTATTGATGGTATACAGAAAGAATTAAAAGGAATGATGAAATGGTCAGGACTTTGGAATTTATCAGGTTTCAGCCGCCTGGCTTCAAAGTCAGACTTGAGTGATGATCAGTAGGTCCATTGTTAATTATCTAAAGAGCTCCAAGCCCTATCCTACATGATCTCCCTGTTTCTCACAACTTTACAAAAGATAAGTTTGATAGGTTAGAGAGTCTCCAAAAAATAAAAATTAAAAAGGAGTTTTGCAGGTAGGAAAGTTGAGATTCAAAGAAGCTGTTTTATGTACCTTCACTGACATACAGTGTCTTCTAGGAATGAGGAATGCCTGACCTGTTGCAGGAAACAGAAAATAAAAACGATGCTGCAGAAACTCCAGTATTCTTTCCTTTACCTTAAACTGATCTACTTACCTCTGATTGCGTCTGCCTTCTCCTGTCCCTTCCCTCCTTTTGCCTAGCCTGTCAGTGAGGACATTCTTTCCAAAACTGTCCTTCTGCATTTATTCTTCATTTTCTTTCTTTCCACTCTTCAGTGATTGTTCTCTATTCATTCCCATTTTCATTTTTTTTTTGTTTGTTTTTTGAGACAGAGTCTCGCTTTGTCACCCTCAGTAGAGTGCCATGATATCACAGCTCACAGCAACTTCCAACTCTTGGGCTTCAGTGATTCTCTTGCATCACCCTCCCAAGTAGCTGGGACTACAAGCGCCCACCACAATGCCCAGCTATTTTTATTGTTGTTGTTGCAGCTGTCGTTATTGTTTAGCTGGCCCAGGCCAGATTCGAACTCTCCGCCTGAGTGTGTGTGGCTGGCGCCGTGACCACTGTGCTACAGGCGCCGAGCCCCATCCCCATTTTCATTTGTTCATCTATTTATCTATTCAGCAAATGTTTATTACATTCTTGCTATACATTAGACTAAGTGAGTGTGACTCTGAAATTTTATTTTACTTTCACTTTATTTATTTATTGTTACTTTTATTTTTTGTTGTTGTTGTTGTTGCAGTTTTTGGCCGGGGCTGGGTTTGATCCCACCACCTCCAGTATATGGGGCTGGCGCCCTACTCCTTGAGCCACAAGCACTGCCTATTTATTTTATTTTTGAAACAGTCTCACTCTGTTCTCCAGGCTAGAGTGCCATGGCATCAGCCTAACTCACAGCAACCTCAAACTCCTGGGTTCAAGGGATCCTCCTGCCTCAGCCTCCTGAGTAGCTGGGACTACAGGCAACTGCCACTATGCCTCGCTAATTTTTCTATTTTTTTTTTCTTTAGTAGAGACAGGGGTCTCACTCTTACTCAGGCTGGTCTCAAACTCCTGAGCTCAAATGATCCTCCTGCCTCAGCCTCCCAGAGTGCTAGGATTACAGGCATGAGCCACCACACCTGACCCACCACACCCAGCCAAATTCTGAAATTTTAAAAGAACAAGTGTCCTACCTGTGACGTACTCACCGTCTTGTAGAAAGAGATAGTAAAATAAATAGTTAAAATCATACAACTAGGATACAGTGTGTAAAAATCAACTGTAGAAGCCTGCACGCTATATTATGGTTGTATACACAGGAAAGGTTGAAGGCGGCCATAATGGAAGGGAAGCTGGGTCTAAAAGCCAAGAGGACAAGAGGGGAAAGAAAGGCATTTTTAAACAAAAGGAACACGCACTAAATCATGATCATACAAAAGAATTCAAGGAATTAATACAATTAGTTCAATAAGATAAGAACACAGGAATAGATATATTGGAGACAAGAGGTTAAGGAGAGTTAGACCAAATAATAAAAGTTTTTTTTTTTTTTTCTCTGAGACAGAGTCTCAGGCTGTCACCCTGGGTAGAGTGCCATGGCATCATAGCTCACAGCAACCTCAAACTCTTGGGTTCAAGTGATCTTGCCTCAGTTTTTCTATTTTTAGTAGAGATGGGGTCTTGCTTTTGCTCAGGCCTCTCCAACTCATGAGCTCAGTTGATCCACCTGCATCGGCCTCCCAGAGTGCTAGGATTACAGATGTGAGCCACCACACCTGGCAATAATAAAAGATTTTGAAAGTGATAAGGAATTAGTAAATATTTTAAGGATGCTGGGAGGCCAAGTCAGGTGGATTGCCTAAGCTCGCAGGTTCAAGACCAGCCTGAGCCAGAGCAAGACCTCGTCTCTAAAAATAGCTGGGTGTTGTGGTGGGCTCCTGTAGTCTCAGCAACTTGGGAGGCTGAGGCAAGAGAATCCCTTAAGGCTCGGCGCCCGTAGCACAGTGGTTACAGTGCCAGCCACATACACCAAAGTTGGAGGGTTCGAACCTAGCCCAGGCCAGCTAACCAACAATGACAACTGCAACAAAAAATAGCTGGGCATTTTGGCAGTTGCCTATAGTCCCAGCTACTTGGGAGGCTGAGGCAAGAGAATCACTTGAGCCCAAGAGTTTAAGGTACCTGTGAGGTGTGACGCCATAGCGCTCTACTGAGGATGATTTAGTAAAACTCTGTCTCATAAAAAAAAAGAGAGAGAGAATCGCTTAAGCCCAAGAGTTTGAGGTTGTTGTGAGCTATGACACCACAGCACTCTACTCAAGGTAACAAAGTGAGACTCTATCTCAAAAAAAAAAAAAAAAAAACTACTGAAGTAATCCTAAAGAGAAACGGGCAATTGGGAGTGTATGGTGGCATGATTAGAAGAGGGAATACAGAAAGAGGCAAATTTCAATGTAAAGGGGAATTCAGTTTAAGGGCATACAAATGAAGATGCTTAATGGATTACTGGCTACGTGTGTCTGAGATTCAAAAGCACAGATCCTGCAGGAGAAGTAAATTTGGAAGTTGTAAGCTCCTTGCATGTCGGTGAGATCGAGTAGGAAGAGGAAACAAACTTCACAAGGGAAAGGTTTTTGTAGGTTTTATTTATTACTATGTCCCAGGCACCTAGAACCGTGCCTGGCATGTAATAAGCATTCAGTATTTGAATAAATGAATGAAATAATGAAAAGAGAGGAGAACTAAGAAGGTGACTCCAAGAAACACCAACATTTAGGGATGGACAGAAGAAAAGAAGCCAGTGAAGGGGTTTGATATGGAAAGGTAGGAGGAAAAGCAGGAGAAATTGAGGTCACAGGGCAGTGCCTGTGGCTCAGTGGGTAGGGCGCTGGCCCCATATACCAAGGGTGGTGGGTTCGAACCCGGCCTTGGCCAAACTGCAACAAAAAAATAGCCCGGCATTGTGGTGAGCACCTGTTACCCCTGCTACTCGGGAGGCTGAGGCAAGAGAATCGTAAGCCCAAGAGCTGGAGGTTGCTGTGAGCTGTGATGCGATGGCACTCTACCGAGGGCGACAAAGTGAGGCTCTGTCTCTAAGAAATAAATAAATAAATAAAAATAAGATGAGAATGGTGCCAAAAGGCCAAATACAATAATGAAAAATTATCCCCTTACTTTTGGCAGACAAAATCATTTGTGGTTTTTGTGGCAGTAGTTTCTATGGGGTGGCAGAGTATAGTGGGTTGAAGAATATATGGAAGATGGTAGGAAAGTGGCAACTATGAATATACTCTTATTGTTTGCTTTATCTTTTTAGAGTTTTGGTTTTTTAACCTTTCTCCTATTTTTTTGCAAATGATTCTTTTCAGAAACCTGGCTGCATCTATATTAAAGCAATTTTTCTTTCTCTTTTTATTGGCCCTTCCCTGAAGATGTAGATAGGCTCATCTCCCCATCTTTAAATTCTAACAAAAACCTTCCCTTCAGTCCCAAGCTACTGACTTATCTTTCATTATTCTCCTCCTTTATTTATTTATTTTTTGAGACAGGGTCTCACTATGTTGCCCTTGGTAGAGTGCTGTCGCATCACAGCTCACAGCAACCTCCAGCTCTTGGGCTTAAGTGATTCTCTTGCCTCAGCCTCCCAAGTAGCTCCCATAGGTGCCCACCACAATGCCCGGCTAGTTTTTTGATGTAGTTATAGTTGTTTAGCAGGCCTGGGATGGGGCCTAACCCACTAGTCCTGGGGTATGTAGCTGGCGCCCTAGCCACTGAGCTACAGGCGCCGAGCCTCTTCTTAATTTGTAAATGGAAGTCAGTGTATTTTCTTTCTTCTTCTATTGGTTTTCCTAATATTTCCCACTTATTTATTTTCTGACCTAGGCAGCCTGGTAATGTATCACTCTATAATCAATATATGTGTCTATATATGTAGATATACACACACACACACACAAACACACATATAATCCAATTCATTTACTTATCCATTCATCCTTGCCGCTGCTTCTTCTCTCACACCCTACATTTAATACAATCAGCAAATCCTTGCTCTATCTTTTTTTTTTTTTGAGACAGTCTCAAGCTGTCACACTGGGTAGAGTACCTTGGCATCACAGCTCACAGCAACCTCCCAACTCCTGGGCTTAAGCGATTCTCTTGCCTCAGCCTCTCAAGTAGCTGGAACTACAGGCGCTGGCCACAATACCCAACTATTTTTTGGTTGCAGACCTGGGCTGGGTTTGAACCTGCCACCCTAGGTGTATGTGGCCGATGCCTTTGCCAACTGAGCTACAGGTGCCACCCATTTTTTTTTCCAATTGATACAGAGTCTTGCTTTGTCACCCTCTGTAGAATGCTGTGATGTCATAGCTCACAGCAACCTCAAACTCTTGGGCTCAAGCAGTTCTCTTGCTTCAGCCTCAGCTGGGACTACAGGTGCCCACCACAACACCCGGCTATTTTGTTTGTTTATTTGTTTGTTTAGCAGGTCCGGGCTGGATTCGAACCCACCAGCCCCGGAGTGTGTGGCTGGTGCCCTAACCATTGAGCTACAGGTGCCCAGACATACTCCATCTTCAAAATACAGGATCCTGATTATGACAACTTGTCACCGCTACTCTAGCACCCAGGTAGACACATTACCTGGCACCACTGCAGTTACCTTCTGACTGGTCTCCCCACTTTCACCTTTGCCTTTCTTTTTTTGTTGTTTTGTTTTGTTTTGTTTATTGCCCTTGGTAGAGTGCCGTGGCATCACACAGCTCATAGCCACCTCCAACTTCTGGGCTTAGGTGATTCTCTTTGCCTCAGCCTCTCAAGTAGCTGGGACCAGCGGTGCCTGCCACAATGCCTGGCTTTTTTTTTTTTTTTTTTTGGAGTTTTTGGCCAGAACTGGGTTTGAACCAGCCACATCTGGCATATGGGGCCCGTTCCCTACTGAGTTACAGGGGCCACCCACCTGGCTATTTTTTTGTTACAATTCGGGGCCAAATTTGAACCCGCCACCCTCGGTGTATATGGGGCTGGCGCCCTACCCACTGAGCCACAGCCGCCGCCCCACCTTTGCCTTTCTATTGTCTACTCTTAAACCAGCCGCCAAAGTGAGCCTTTCAAGCATCATTGTATTTTGTTTAGTCTTCTATTCAGAATCCTCCAATGGCTTCTCATCTCATTGAAAGTCCTTATAGATCTGTAAAGGCTCCCCCTTTGCCTAGCTCACCTTATCTCCTACCAAAGATTTCTTTCATTCACCTTCCTCCATCTGCTCTGGCCTCCTTGTTGTCCCCGGAACACAGGCTACATCAGGACCTCTGCATTTGGTGGTTAACGCTTGGAACACTCCTCAGACATCATTTGGTTTACGCTCCCATTTCCTTCGATGTTCCATTCAAATATCCCCTTAACTCAAAGCCTGGCAGTCCTTCTTTATAGACCACTGCACCTCAGCCTCTCCCAGCTCTCTACTCTCGTTCTCCTACTTGCACGGCACTCCTCACCACCTGACTTATTCTATTTATTTGTTTATTGCCTGTTTCCCTTCTCTATACTCTGAGCACCTATGAAACTGTACCTACCCAGAGCACCTCGCCTGGAGGGATAGAGATAAAGATAGTCAAGAAACTATTCTTGCCCTTGAGGAACCCACACTTTAGTGAGTCATTTAACCTAACAAGTAATTAGAATGGAAATGCACGAAGCACTTGGATGCAAGCGTCTGAGGCCCTGGGGAATGGTGTGGTTTGGGCAGCAGTTATGGTACTGTGTAGCCTGGGTAGCAGTTAAAACTATGAGTTCACTCTGAGAGAATGTGAGAAATGAGAAGCACCCAGGAGACACCAGGTTTAAGGGGGGAAGGATAGAGAAAGGAGGCTGAGAAGGAATAATCAAAGAGGTGAAGAAGAGGCTTGGCACCTGTAGCTCAGTGGGTAGGGCTCTGGCCACGTACACCAAGGCTGGTGGGTTCAAACCCGGCCCGGGCCTGCTAAACAACAATGACAACTGCAACAAAAAAATAGCCAGGTGTTGTGGTGGGCGCCTGTAGTCCCAGCTACTTGGGAGGCTGAGGCAAGAGAATCGCTTAAGCCATAGAGTTTGAAGTTGCTGTCAGTTGTGATGTCACAGCACTCTACCGAGGGCAACATAATAAGACTCTGTCTCAAAAAAAAAAAAAAAAAAAGAAAGAGGTGAAGAAGATCCAGATGAGTGGGACCCTCAAGGGCAGAGCCGCTAGATTGTCTTCACAGAATACTACCAAAAATCAGAGCAGCGGACATTGGCTAATTTTCTACACGTCACTTAGCGTTCTAAGCATTAATTCTCACAACAATCTAGAGAGTTAGGCTCTACTATGACCCTATTATACAGATAAGGAAACTGATTCACTTGTCCACTGCATACACCTAGCAAGTAAAGATTTGAACCCAACGGTTTGAGCTTGTACTCTTTTTTCTTTTTTTTGCGACAGAGTCTCATTATGTCACCCTCGGTAGAGTGCCGTAGCGTCACAGCTCACAGCAACCTCAAATTCTTGGGCTTACACAATCTTCTTGCCTCAGCCTCCCAAGCAGCTGGGACTACCGGTGCCCACCACAACGCCCAGCTATTTTGAACTTGTACTCTTAATCACTATGTTGTTATCCATAAGCCCATCCTATGCCAGTGTCTGTGCTTTCTGATATTTTATTGAATACCCATTAGGGATCAGGGACTGTTCTAGGTGCTGGGTATGCCACAGTGTTACCAAACAGGTAAACAAATCCATGGTAAAAAAAAAAAAAAAGAAAGAAAAAAAGAAAGAAAGAAAGAAAAGGAAAAATGAAGTAGCATAAGGCATGATGAATTATAAGTGGTGGCTTCTGAGGACGTGACATTTAAGTAGAGATCTGAAAGAAGTGAGAGAGTGAGCCAAGAGGATATCTGGAGGAAGAACATTCCAGGCAGAGGGAACAGTAAGTGCAAAAGCCTTGAAGGTATAATCATGCCTGGTGCGTTCCAGGAACTGCAAGAAGGTCAAGCAGGAGGAATATGGTGAACCAGAGAGACGCAGGAGATAAGGTCAGAAAGATACAGAAGGGTTTCCAGGACGTATCGGAGTTTGGGGTGTTTTCTTTTGTTGTTGTTCTTGTTTGTTTTTGAGACAGACTCTGACTCTGTCGCCCTGGGTAGAGTGCAGTGGCGTCATCATAGCTCACTGCAAGCTCAAACTCCTGAGCTCATGATCCTCTTGCCTCAGCTTCCTGAGTAGTTGGGACTACAGGCGCCCACCACAACGCCCAACTAATTGTTTTTATTTTTGGTAGGGACAGGGTCTCGCTTTTACACAGGCTGCTCTTGAACACCTGAGCTCAAGCAATCTTCCCACCTTGGCCTTCCAGACTGGTAGGATTACAGGTGTGAGCCACTGCATCTGGCCTCTAGGACATAAATGAAAAAGGTTAAGAGACCAAGCACGGTAGTTTGTGTGGTATAATCACATTGATCAAGAAGATATACATGTATTTTATATGTGTATTTCCATGCATACATGTGCAAACACACATATGCATGTATATATACATACATGTACATGTATGTGTATGCAGACATAGGTATATACTTTTTTATTATTCTCAAATATCAAACAACAAACTTAACCTTTGGGGATAACCTTTGGGGAGTTAGACTATCATTGGAGGGAAGGAAGGGATATTTGGACTTTTTATCTTATATTCTTCCGTAATATTGAACTCTTTAACTTGTATATCTTGCTTTTATAATAACCAAAAATTAGGGTGGAGCCTGTGGTTCAGTGGATAGGGCGCTGACCCCATATACCAAGGGTGGCAGGTTCGAACCCGGCCCCCGCCCTAAACTAATCAAAAATAGCTGGGCGTTGTGACGGGCACCTGTAGTCCCAGCTACTCGGGAGGCTGAGGCAAGAGAATCGCCTAAGCCCAAGATCTGGAGGTCGCTGTGAGGTGTGACGCCATGGCGCTCAACTGAGGGCAATAGGGTAAGATGCTGTCTCTTAAAAAAAAATTTAAAAGAAAGAAAAAAAATTAGTCTAAAACATCAAGGCACCCATGTGTTCAGGGGCTCCAGCTAAACTCCTCTTCCCCTTTGCCGCGGAGCCTCCTAAAAGTCTTGCTTCCACTTGCTCCATCCAGCTTCATCTGTTTCCCCCTTAACCAAATACAATCTAACTTTGACTTTAGACTTCACCTTTCCCCTCAACTGCACTCACTGAGAATTTCTGCAACTTCCCGCTAACTACAAGGAACAATCTTCAGTCTTTTTGCTTCTTGACCTCTCTGCTACATTTGACTTTTTTTTTTTTTTTTTTTGAGAGAGAGAGTCTCACTTTGTCACCCTTGGTAGAGTACGGTGTCATAACTCACAGCAACCTCAAAGTTTTGGGCTCAAGAGATCCTCTTGCCTCAAAGTCTTGAGTAGCTGGGACTACAGGCGCCTGCCACCCACATCTGGCTAGTTTTTCTATTTTTAGTAGAGACAGGGTCTCACTCTTGCTCAGGCTGGTCTCTAGCCCCTGAGTTCAAGCCGTCCACTCCTTGGCCTCCCATAGTGCTAGGATCCAACTCTCATTTCTATGCTTCTGAGTCCCAGATCTGTATTTTTAGCCTTTTTCCCTGAGCTCCAGTCCAATTTTTCCAATTGTCTATTAGACAGCTCCACCTGCAGATCTCACACCCTTCCCAAACCCACTATTCTAAAACCAAACTCATCATCTCTAAGCAAAGAACATTTTCTTCTGAACTTAGTTGAACTTAATTGGTTGTATTACCGTCTGCCCTGTTGTCCCCAGCTAGCACCCTGAGAAAAGCCCCTCTTCTTTATCCCCTATCTCTAAATGGGCATCAGAAGTCATTCCATTTGCTAAGTGTCTCTGTAATCTGTTCTCATTCCTACATCTTTACTACTGCTACACTAACTGGCCACGATCTGGACTATTGCATATGCATATATGAGTCTGAAGCCCTGGAAAGAGGTCAGAAATATCCTACCTGCATTTTCTTTCTTTTTTTTTTTTCTTTTGTAGAGACAGAGTCTCACTTTATCGCCCTCAGTAGAGTGCCAAGGTGTCACACAGCTCACAGCAACCTCCAACTCCCCGGTTTAGGCGATTCTCTTGCTTCAGCCTCCTGAGTAACTGGGACCACAGGCGCCTGCCACAACACCTGGCTTTTTTTTGTTGCAGTTTGGCCACGGCTGGGTTTGAACCTGCCACCCTCAGTATATGGGGCTGGCGCCCTACCCACTGAGCCCCAGGCGCCGCCCCTACCTGCATTTTCTGATCCCAGTTCTGTCACCAGGCTTCCTTCTTACATCCAGCTACCACAGCGATGTGGAACAAATTCTGTGATGTCAGTTCTTGCTTGAAAGCTTTCCCTTTCTTCCTTACCTTTATAGGATAAAATTCAAATGCCTTAATATGATCCAGCTATTTCTTCTTTTTGGAACAGGGTCTCTGTCTTCTGGACTAGAGTGTAGTGGTGTCATCATAGCCCTCTATAACCTCAAACTCCTGGCCTCAAGCAATCCTTTTGCCTCAGCCTCCCAAGTAGCTGGGACTACCTAAGTACCTCCCAAAGGGCTAGGATTACAGGCAGGCGTGAGCCATAGCACCCAGCCAGCCATTCATCTTTTGATACTTTCCCACAGGTTCCTTATGCTTAAATAACAGTGAAGTACTCTTTGTTTCTTAAACACCCCATGCCTTTTCATGTTTCTGGGGAAGTTTTATGACACAGCACCTTTGTATCTCCAGCTCTAACATAGTACCTGGTACAAAGTAGGTTTCCAAGAAATGCTTCTTGAATAAAAAAAAGGACAGTCTATCAGAAAGCACAGAGGTTGAAGGTAAGGATACCAATCAAGAGACTACTACTATGAGAGTACAATTTATTTATATATATTTTTTTATTAAATCATAGCTGTGTACATTAGTACTATCATGGGGTACAGTGTGCTGTTTTTAATATACAATTTGAAATATTTTCATCAAACTGGTTAACATAGCCTTCATGTCATTTTCTTAGTTATTATGTTAAGACATTTATATTCTACATTTAGAAAGATTCACATGTACCCTTATAAGATGAACCATAGGCCTGATCCCACCAATCACCCTCCTTCCACCCATCCTGCTCCCTCCCCTCCCCTCCCTCACCCCTTTCCCCATATTCTTGGGCTATAATTGGGTTATAGCTTTCCTATAAAAGCTATAAATTAGTTTCATAGGAGGGCTAAGTACATTAGATACTTTTTCTTCCATTCTTGAGATATTTTACGAAGAAGAATATTTTCCAGCTCCATCCTTGTACACATGAAGGAGGTAAAGTCTCCGTCTTTCTTTAGAGAGTACAGTTGAGAAGTAACTCGGAAGAGAGTGAAGAATGCCTCCATGAAACTTTTCCTTTAACCTTCTATAAGATGAAGTAACCGTAACCAAATGTTTATTACTACTATCATTTTTCCTCTCTGAAAAATATGAACTTTGGTCATTGGTACAATTTCAAATGGAGACGGTTTAACTGATTTTAAAGAAAATGTTTTAGAAACAAACCCAAACCCCTAAAATAGCCAAAATCCTCTGATAAAACAATAACTCTTGCATATGAATCCCAAGGTCCAAGAGTGTAGCTGGGAAGGGTCACTTATTCTGAAAATATTAATTGGGCTGGTATAGACGTTGCCTAGCGCAAGGGATAAAAAGATAAGTAATACATAATTCCTGCCCTCAAAGAGCTCCTTGGTCAAAAAATTATCTAGTCCTTGCCTTTGGAAGAACTACATAAAATCCTTTACAGAAAGCCAAATATGTATGCTAGGATCAGTATTTGTGCTAGGATGAGTAAAGTCCTTTTCGTCATAGGGATTGCTATACCTAATTCTTTTGAAGTTCAGAACCAGAAACTCATGGATTCAGGGCAAAATGCAATCGTCACTTCCTTAATGCAAGAGTGCCTTTATGGAAGAGTAATGGACTTGGCCTTTCCCCAGAAAATAGCAGCACCTAAGGATTCTGAACAATCTTCTCCTTAGTGACAATCAAGCCTTTCTTTGGGTAAGTTTAAATGACTCAGCCACCATACTTGTCTTAGTTTGAGGACTTTGGGGACTACTCATGCAGTGTGTCCATTTGCGATTCCAGAGGGGTATCTTCACCAGTTTGTAAGGAGATCCCTGCAGGGAAAATGTTTCTATCTGAATCAGAGAGAAGACATTTTATTTTTATTTATTTATTTTTTTGGCGACAGAGTCTGAAGCTGTTGCCCTGGATAGAGTGCCATGGCATCATAGCTTACAGCAACCTCCAACTCTTGGGCTCAAGTTTTTCTATGTTTAGTAGAGATAGGTGTGTGTGTGTGTGTGTGTGTGTGTGTGTGTGTGTTTGTATTTGTGTCTTGCTTTTGCTCAGGCTGGTCTTGAACTTCTGAGCTCAAGCAATTCACCTGCCTCAGTCTCCCAGGCATGAGCCACTGACCCTGGCCAGAAGACACTTTATTTAGATTTTCATTCAGTCTTCATGATAATCTTGTGAAACTGACATTAATTTTGTAATGAATTAGTATTTTTGCAAACTACAAAACTGAGGCACAATGAAGCTAAGTGCTTAAGATCTATAGTTGAAATTACTGGATTCACAAATCAAACCCAGATTTGTGACTTTGAATCCTGTTAATTCCACCACAATACCAGTTTGCCATGTTAAATCTTTCCAGGGGAGGGGAGAAGCAAGTGAGTATCTAGAGGCTGCTTTAAACCAGAAGTAATTCATGAGTTTGCAAAAACAGGCAAAACTTGGGGCTTCTTTCTGTCATTTAGAACAAATTTAAAATATGTGCTTTTTTATTAGGTTGGCAAAGATCGAGAAGGTTAAAGAAATCCTTTTTGGAATGGTGTGGAGAGTGAAGCACTTTTAAACATTGCCAGTGGGAATATGAATTAGTACAACCTTTACTGGGGACAACTTGGCACTATCTATCAAAATTACAAACATCCTTACCTTTTGACAAAGCAATTGCACTTCTAGAAATCTATGCTACACATAGATTTGCACATTTAGAAAACAACATAGGTTCAAGGTTATGCACTACAGCATTCTTTCAAATACAATAGATTGAAAACAACTTAAGTGTTCACCAGTGGAGAACAGATTAAATTATCTCTATTCCATGTAGCTCCAAGAATGAGGAAACTATCTAATGATAACAATGATTTCTAAGATATATTAAGTGAAATAACCAAAAGCCAGAAAATGAGTTTTGATATGCTTTCATTTATAGAAAAATTTCTATATGTATATGCTTGTATAGGTATTTAAGAAAAATAAGTTGAATTAAAATTTAAAATAAAGGTTCGGTGCCTGTAGCTCAGCAGCTAAGGTGCCAGCCACATACAATAGGGCTGGTGGGTTAGAACCCAGCCTGGACCTGCCAAACAATGACAACTACAAAAAAAAAAAAAAATAGCTGGGTGTTGTGGCAGGAGCCTGTAGTCCCAGCTACTTAGGAGGCTGAGGTAAGAGAATCGCTTAAGCCCAAGAGTTTGAGGTTGCTGTGAGCTATGATGCCATAGCACTCTCCTGAGGGCAGCATAGTGAGACTCTACCAAAGGTGACATAGTGAGACTCTGTCTCAAAAAAACAATTAAAATTAAAAATATATAAGTAAAAGGCATGTAGTTTAAAGGTAGCTTATAAGTAAGGCATAGAATATCTTTTATGATCAGGAGTATGGTTAATGAATATTAGTGTCAGACCTCAGTAAGTTTTAGTCCTGCTACTTACTAGCCTTGGACATTACTTTCAGCCTCAGTTTCCCCAGCTGTAAAATCAGAATTACCTCATAGGACTGATGAGAATTGGTTGCAAATAAAGTACTTAGGCTCACACATAGCACTCAATAAATGTTATTAATATTTTGCTTTAAAAGCTCCAATAAAAAACCAAATTCTGATTTGCTATGGCTCCTTTTGGATTAGCCTGGAGGCAAAAAGACAAGATGACTTCGTGAGTTTTTCTACCTGGAGGCTTGAGTCTGGGGACTTCACACAATCTTCAAAGACATTCTTCCTTGTTGGGGCTGCCACCCAACCTGCAGACCTACCACCTGTGTTAAATGAAGTGTGCTTGAAGTGAGGTTACTCAGAACTCACGGGTTTATGTTTTCTCAAGGGTAGAAGGCGGGAAGAAATCCTGTCGACACAGTTATATAAAGCCTGTCACTCATTCCCCTGCCTATTACCTCTGCAGACCGTTATGCATATTAAAGAAGGGGGGGCGGCAAATACAAAAGAAAAATAAGCGAGAGAGAGTGAGAGAGAGAACAAATCAGGATGCTTGAGGGAATCCACGTGGTCGCCAATCTGTAACTGATCAGCTACACTGAAGCAAAAACCCCAGCGCCCAACGCTAAATATATTGCAATGGAGAAACCGTCCACAATGGGGTGTCTATGTGCTTAACAGAGCCTTGGGGCTGCAGTTTAGATCCTCATGCTACTCCCACCCATTTTGCATTTAGTAAACCACGCTATGTAACAACGGAATCTGGTGCTATGTATGTGTTGTGTGTGTGCTTTGCAAACCATCTGGGCCCCAGCCTGGGCGGTTGGAACGATGATCGATCCCGGACGAATTGGGGGAGTTGGGGCTCGCCTATGTCTCCTCCCTTTCTGATCTTCTCCAGCCCCCATCCCATCATTCGCGTTACACAAATGTTTCCGTCAGCGGAGGGACGTAGGTTTTCAGCACCAGGAGCCTGTGGACCTTCTCTGGAGGCGTGCAGCACCCTCCAGAGAGCCAGAGCTTAGCGCAACCTGCTCACTGCGACCCTCCCCCTCCTTCCTAAATTCGCAGCCCCAGGCTGTAATATTTCATGCAGTGCGCTGTACCGGTGCGGGAGTCCGGAAAGGCTGCGTGACCTTCCAACGAACTCCACCTCGGCTGGGGGGATGGAGGCTGCCCCAAGGCCTGCGGGCTGTATCGATCCCCCCAGCCTCAGCCAACGCAAGTTCTCCCGGCACAATCCCCTCCTCCCCTTTTGGCTTTCCCAGCCTAGCAGGCTTCTGATGCCTTGCTAGAGGGGCCCTTCCCTCTTTCCCGCAATAAAGTAAACCCGGTGGATATTTATCCCCGCCTTAACTCTCTTCCTTCTTTCCCCCTCCCCCTTCAGTTTACTAACCCCGCGCACAGAGCTCGCCGCCGGCGGGCCCCTTCCACCCAGAGTATCATAATGCCCAACGCTCTCCTCCTCCCCCTCTCTTAATCAGAAACGTGCTCGCTAGCCCCCCTCCCTCTGCGTGCATACATTAGGGTCTGCTTTGCATGCAGCGGCAGGCAGAGACCGGAGGAAGAAGGGGCGGGGGCGCTTTTGCCCGCCTCTTCCCTCCAGGCCCCGTTAGCCACCCAGCTTCGTTGTAACACCGCGTCGTTAGCTGAGCACGCCGTGGCCCCGATGCCCGGGGTGTGGGCAAACACAACCAAACTCTGCAGAAGGGCACGAAAGCCACACGAGTGCACAGTAGAGCAGGGAGGTGGCGGGAGACCTGCCACTTGGTGGTGTGCCTTTTGGAGAAAGCTCCAGCATGAAAATGGGAGGGGCGCCTTTTTATTTTTTAAAGCGCGTTCATTGAGGGCCTTTCTATTTTGCATATAGTAAACTGGGCAACGCTTCTGTTTTGCATGTAGTACAATAAGGGCTCTTTTATTCCAGAAGCGTTCAACCCGTCTCGTATCCGTGCCCCGAGGCGGAGGAGAAGGTTTGCTCCTCCCGGACCCAGCAGCCGCGTTATACTGGAAGCTGCTCTCCCGGGCGGTTCGATTCCCAGCGCGTCCCGGGAACGTGTGTAATCGGCCTCTCGGCTCTCAAGCCTGCGGGCGGCCCGGCTCCCTCCGCCTCCATCCTCGCAGTAGTCCTCGCCCCCTCCCCCTCTCCCCGGAACCCGCGCTCGGCTCCGGGCTCCTGGGCTTCCTTCCCCCCTCCTTTTCCCGAGCAATGCCGCTCCCGGAGGGCGGGGCATGCAGTTATCCAGGTTGCGGGGCGGGCGGGCGGGCAGGAGGCGGCGGCCCGGGCCTCGGGATGGAGTAGCGG
>NW_003852503.1:6132465-6134873 GCF_000181295.1 Otolemur garnettii | reverse complement strand
TCGTCTTCGTCTTCGTCATCGTCCTCAGCCTCCTCAGGGCCGGCCCTGCTCCGGGTGGGCCCGGGCTTCGACGCGGCGCTGCAGGTCTCGGCCGCCATCGGCACCAACCTGCGCCGGTTCCGGGCCGTGTTTGGGGAGAGCGGCGGGGGAGGCGGCAGCGGAGAGGTAAGGGGGCGAGGAACCCCCAGGTCCGGGGTCTCGACCCTCTCTGGAGCCCCCTGCCCTCCCCTATCCGTGATTGAGGAGCATCCCAATTCTGGGACCATCTTGGGGTTCCTGACCCGAGGCAAATGGCCCTCCTATCTTGGGACTCCCATACAGGACTGCAGACCCCCAGGTACCCCCACCCCAGGGTTTGGACCCATCTAACTGAGGGCGTTTGCCTCCCACCCACTTCCCCATGACCCTTCCCCAAATCCCTTGGCACAGACCCCCTTGCCGGGGTTTCCCATCCCGGGACTGAACCCCTCCTCCCTTTCACAGATTACCTCATCCGAGCAAGATTCCTCCCTCCCTCCCTCCTAGAGACCTGATCCCGCCACATCCCCGCCTCCCTCTCTGGGCAGATGTGTTACTCCTAGGGCAGTTTTCCTCTCCGGCATCTTTCGGGGGATGGCCTCATCCAGAGCCACGTTCTTTTGCTAGCCCTTGGGGATCTATGTCCCTTCCAGCACCTCGCTTCCTAAAACCTGATGAACCCTCGCCCCATCCCCGGGCCAGGTCCCGACACTGCCAGCCACTCCCCCTTCCTTCACCTCCACCCCCTACCCCAAACGGATAGATCCTCCCCCAACCCGCCCTACCCCACCGGGGGAAATCTGCTTTCCTCTCCACCTTGCCTCCCCGCACCTCCTTTCGCTCTGAAAATAACGGTGATCTCCTAACAGCAGTCTCTTCCCCCATCTTACAGGGCTACAGTTTCTAGCCTATTGGTAGCAGGGAAATTACTCTACCTTCACTCCACCCTTTCCCTCCTTTAGATGGAAGGATTAGTGGCATCTTTGCGGGGAAAATAGTCTACTGTCCCCAAGGTTTAGAGAAGAGCAGCTCTCCACCACTCCCCCTGGGGAGGAGGCAGGCTTTCCCCCCAGCTCCGAGGAAGGGGGCCCCTGTGAGGGGAGGTGTTTGTGGGGGGACTTGGGCAGCATCCTCCCAGGGGAAGCAGCTGCTCTCCTACCCCACCCACTGCGCCTGAGAGCACGCAGTCTCCAACCCCAGCTCCCTCCCGCCCTTCTTTTCTCGCCATTTCATTATTGATCCACCTTTTCCTAGGCCAACCCTGGAGCTTGGAAGGGGTGGGGGAAGCCAGGTTGGGGTGAAGAGAGTAGATAAGGGACAGTTATACTTTAGTGCGGTGGTGGCGGTGGCGGTGGCGGTGGTGGTTGCTTTGGGTTGAGAGAAAGAGGAGGATTATGAAGCAAAGTTATTCCTTAGAAGGAGGGTTTAGGGTTATCTCTCTGTTCTTAAAGGGGACCCGAGGTGGACGAAGGGTCGGAGCTTTGCCTCTTTTCCATTAGAACTGGAGTGAGAATGGGGATGCTTTTATGAATATTATTCAGCCCCCTTAAGCAAAAAGGAAAGTTGCCCTGGGAAGGGAAGTTGAGTTCAGGTTCAGCCAGTGGCGTTGCGCATTTGTTTTCCATTGGATGCAGAAGGGGGAGTTTGAATGTAGGAGGGGAGAATGGGATGGGGGATGCCAGGAGGAGGAACAGCAGCTGCTTGGGGCTGAAGTGAAGGGGGGTAGGGGGTTACTGCTCTGGAGTGCTCTTGATTGAAACAGAAAGGGAAAGATAACAACCAGCCGTTTCCTGCGTGCTCTGCTGTTGGTGCACACAAAATATCCTGGGCAAACCCCTTGTCCCCTATTATGCCTTGCACCCCTTTAGATTTACAGAAAGGTCCTGGGAAGAAGGGGAGGGAGGAGATCCAGGGACCCCAGCCCCTCCTTTCAAGGAGCTGGCATTTTTCAGTTGTTAGTCTTCCTGCCTCCTTTTTTTAATCGTTTCTAAGGCAGCCTGATCAGGAGACTGACAACAACCCGCCTTCTGACAGAGCAAGGAGGACATGATGGGGGCGTGTTCCTTGCTATGTAGCTAGCTGCAGCGTCCCCTTTCCCTGCCTCTCTGCTCTATCTCCACCTCCTTTTCCCAGCCTTCAGAAGGCAGCTGCAGTCAGCAGGGTTGTTTGAGACTATTTATTGGTTGCTGTAGATTATTATTTTTTTTTGAAAGGCCAATTCTGTATTTTTTAAGCTAACAACACAGATCCCATGTAGTTGGAGAACCAAAGGCCTCATACATGACAAAAAGACTGAACCGTTCAGGTTACTTGCATGGAGTTGGTGCTTAAATGTGAGTTGATTTTGCTTTTTTAAAAGATACAGCAGCAAAAAAAAAAAAAAAAAAAAA
>NW_003852503.1:6124369-6132445 GCF_000181295.1 Otolemur garnettii | reverse complement strand
AGGAAGAAAGTGAAGCCAGAAATGGAACCAGAGGGTGACCAGAACAGAAGGATCATAGGACTGTAGAATTTAATGAAGATGAAGAACAGGTGAAGTAGGACTAATGGAGTGAGTTTAACAAGCAGTAGTATGCAAAAAAAAAAAAAAAATACTGACATTTAAGATTCCTGCTTATTTTCAAAATTGAGACTTGTCTGGTTATGTGTAGAATTTTAGCCCCATGTATATTCGAGTATAAAAAAAAAAAAAAAAAAAATACTGACATTTTATTTACCTGCTTATTTTCAAAATTGAGACTTGTCTGGTTATGTGTAGAATTTTAGCCCCATGTATATTCGAGTATAAGAAAGTCTCTGTTAGGAGAAGTTAGTCTATTTTAAGAGGGATTCTAAGAAGCACTTTTTCTTGTTTAGCATGCATATGTATTTTATATTGAAGGACCAAGCGTTCATATTCCAAATGATGTTATCACATATTCAAAACCAAAGTTTCATGCTGACAGCTTTTCAAGAGACTGGTTAGAAAGAGAGCCACCTGGATTCAGGGACCTAATGTCTGGGCACCAGAATACTTTATCTATTGGTCTTTGATAAATACCTTCAAAGTTTTAATGAGGTGCTAACATTTTCTTATCCACTGACATTATGATATGATTGTAAACTAGTGGGTTACTTTGCTTAACAGTAGTACATGGTGTAAAGCTTGTCAAGGAATCACAGTTATTTCAAAGACAATCATATTTATGATTTTTTTTCTTTGAAACTTTTGCCTGTAGCTGTTATTTCATTGTGAGAAGAGTAGTTGACTCCTTATATTAAACTTCAGTATTTTTTTCTAAGTTGGGCTTGAATGAGCTGTTGTTGCATGAGTAGACTTTCTATGGTAGATTGAGACTATCCAGCACGCACTGATGGTACGTGTCAGTACTGCTAAACCAAAGTGATGGTGTCCTCTGACCTAGTAGTTTTCAGTGTAGAAGATAAGCTTTTTTTTTTTTTTAACACATAGATTTACAATTCAATGACAGTTCCAAGACAGAAATTTAGGGCTCACCCTTGGCTGACAAAATCCTAAAGATTGCTTCTCAGAACCCAGTCACAGCTCATGTCAAGTCTTTTCTGGATTCATGAAGAAATGGTTGTAGGACTCAATGAGATTCTAATCTCTTTCAATTCTGGTTTGCTTTAAGTGAATAATGACTCTAACTCACCTATAATAAAACTTAAGTTCATACTTCTAAAATTAAGTGACAGAACTTCCATATCACTTTGCTGTTGGAACTCTGTTAGCCATTGGAGACTTGTCCTTCACCACCATTAGTTCCTAAGTATGAATTAAATATCTCTTAGGGTAGCAACTATATTTAAGAGTTTTTCATGACCAAATTCTATCAGGATGGTATTTTAAAAAATACATAGGTGTTGCTGAGCTTTTATTTGAGATTTCTGAATGACAAGAAATAGAATTGAAGTTGTATTTTATTGAGCACTGTAAGAAATCACAGAAGTCCATGTTTTGGCCTTACCTCTCCCCTTCCCTTTATATTGTCAGTGTTCCAATTTTTGAAGATTATCTCAGGTCCTACTAGTATACTTTGCCATCTAAATAAACATAGTATAGCAGCATCCTTTTTGTTGACTAGAATTTGGAGTGTTTTAATATAAACCCCAGAAAGAGTTCATTAATCAGCAGCTAATCTCTGTCTTATTAATTTCATAACCCAATATCTTACCTACCATTTGACAAATGTTAAAGTAGGTATAAATGAAACTGAATCGCAAGGTCAGTGTGTATTTCAAATTTGCAGTTTAATTCACGTTGACCGAGGCAGGCTTTTGGGTTGGCTTTGAAAAGACGGTAGTTGTGGCTGAAAGGTAGGTGGAGAATGTCTGTGTTTCTTTTTTTCTTCTTTATTTTAATGTTCTCTGAGCCTTTGTACTGAGAGTAGGAGTCGCACCTTCATTGCCTTTACAGCTGATCTTGAAATTGGCAGAAGGAAAATGAAGCAGAGAACACAGTGAAGTAGAATATCCCTCAGAGTCGAAGTCGGTTGTTGTGGGCTCTCATCTCTGTCACTGACCAGTTATGAGACCTAACCTTAAATTTCTGATCTGTAAAATGAAAAAGTTGGACTAAATAGCTCATGAATCTTTTGTGCTGCAGTATTCTAATTCCTTTCAATTATATAATTTTTTTGGTCAGATCCAAATTTCTTATTCTGAGTTTATTGCAACAATCAGCAGCAGTGAACACTGTTTGGTGATTTTTAGTATTAGATTGTTTATTTGCCCATTCATTTGGCATTGTATTAGGGTAAATTTCACATTGATAAGAAAGTTTTCACTGTGTAGAAAAATGTAAGGACTTTGATGAAAGTGATCAGTTTCATTTATAAGAAGAATAAAGATAAAATTTTAACTATGGTTCATGGAACCTGTAGAACCCTAGGCATTGTCTGGTGTATAGAGACCCCTTATTTGGCTAAATTTATTTTCATGTTTTCATGGTTGTGGATTCCTGACTATCCAAAAGAGGAGTTATTTTCATTCTATGTGTTGTAGTCCTTTATGTGTGTGAGCTTTTAAATGAAAAGAAAAATTCAGTATAGCAATGCATTTATAAATCCAAAGTGATGGTACCTACTTTGTAGGAAGTGATTGTTAATATGTTCTGAAATGAAGTACTTCGGTTTGTACTGGGCATTAGAAAGGCAGTCTTTGGAACTTTTCTTCATCGCTCACTGAAAGCCACGTGACATATCTCCATCTTTCCTTCTATTTAATTATTTTAAGGTACGTGCTCCTGGAGGAAATCAGCGTTCACAGAAGAGGGAATTTATCTTCTGATTGGAAGTTGAGAGAAAATGGTCCCATCTTGACTTAATTCTCATCTCTTTGCTCACCTCACCTTGGAGCTGTCCTTCTATAGAGCATTTGTGCAGACTCCATACCAATTGCCTCCCTTGCCCTGTGGTTAGAGGGGGTGGCAGCAGTGCTTTGCTTGCTCAGAGGCGTAACAGGCTGCAGTGCCTCTCTCTTTTGGAAACTCACTGTGTTTTAATTGTAGGTCTCCTAATTAAGATCTCTTTGTGCCTGCCCACATTCCACTAGTGTTGGCACAGAACTTCAGCTTCCTTCTAGCACTTAACTGAAGACCTTCAGTCGGGCCTTTTGTGAATATCTTGTCTCTTTCCATTCTTCCTCTGCCAAGGTGGAGAGTCCAGTGGCGGAAGCATTATGACTATCACTATTTTGGGAGGAATGTATTGGAAGATTGCTGGGATGGGACCTTCCTTTGTTCGCATATGTTATTTTCAGGGATTAAGAAAGGTTAAATTACTAATGAGTCTGGCATGGACGTACCTACATTTTAATCAGATTCTTAACCCTGTAGGCACCAGTAAGAAACAGGAAGCCCAGGGGTAAACCCTCTTAAAAACTGTTTGCTTGGATCTTATCTAGACTAGTTTATGAAGCATGATGAATAAAATCTTATCATGGAGTAAATTACAGACTTGTGATTTTTGTGAAGTGGTTGTTCAGACAATCAAGTGAAATTATTGATGACTCCTAAAATTGTATCAGGTCAGAAACGTAGACTGAATGACAGTTAGTTTTGAGATTTGAATTCACTTTTTAGCTTAGAAAAGACGTTAGTGGCAGGTATGGTGGCTCACACCTATAAACCTAACAGTTTGGGAGGCTGAGGTAGAAGGATCACTTGGAGCCAAGAGTTCAAGACCAGCCTGGGCAACATAGTAAGATCCTCTCTCTGCAAATAAAAAATTTGGCCGGGCTCAGTGGCTCATGCCTGTAGTGCCAAGCACTCTGGGAGGCTGAAGTGGGAGGATTGCTTAAAAGTTTGAGACTAACCTGAATAAGAGTGAGACCCCATCTGTACTAAAAGTAGCTGGGTGTGGTGGTCAGTGCCTCTAGTCTCATTTACTGGGCAGGGTGATGGAAGAGCTGAGGCAAAAGGATCACTTCACCCCAGGAGTTTGAGGTTATATATGAGCTATGATGACACCATTGCACTCTAGCCAGAGTGACAGAGTAAGACTCTATCTCAAAAAAAATTAAAAAAAAAATTTTTTTTTTATTATCTGAGCATGCACCTGTAATCCTAGCTACTTGGGAGGTTGAGAGGAGGATTGACTTGAGCCTAGGAATTCAAGACTTCAGTGAACTATGATTGGTCCTTGCAGTCCAGCCTGGGCAACAGAGCCAGACCCTGTCCCTGTGTTTTAAAAATGAAGACTTTAGTGTTTTTTTTTTTTCTTTCTTTCTTTTTTTTTTTTTGCAGTTTTTGGCAGGGGCCAGGTTTTTGAACCCACCACCTCCAGCATATGGGGCCAGCACCCTACTCACTGAGCCACAGGTGCTGCCTAAGACTTTAGTAGTTTCTATAAATTGTTGAACTAACTAAGAATACCCTTAAAGGCTCTAATATTTCTTGAAAAGTGCAGGAATTGGCTAGGCTACTAGAGTAATTTCAGAACAAGATGGAATAAATTTTCTGGAAGAAGTAGTTTGATTGCAGTTTCCATTATCTTATTGCTTTAAATATGGTGTGTATTACCAGACCTCTGTGTGACTTACTAGAAAAAATGCACTCTTTCATTGAGAAAAAGGAATCTTAAATTCTTCACCTGGACCCAGATGGTTTCATTGATCACGTTGGTATGAGGTAGGCAGACAAAGGGCTATTTTTGTTGTTGTCATTTCATTAGTTGTGAAGAAGGCCTGAAAGAAGGAAGTACAGGATCTTTTATGGCATGCATGAAATAAAACTAGAGGCCTGTGCTCTTATACCTGAGTGGGTGGTTTTATGGCCTAATTCTCTAATTACTGGCATTTATGACAGTGTGGATGCTACTGGCCCTGTGGCCGAGGTAGAGTATGCTGGGAATACGGAGAGAAAAGGGTCCTTTTGTCCTTTTTCATTTCCCCCCTCAATAAGGTCTCTGAGAAAGCCCTGAGGAAATACACAGACACTTGGACTGAGGGAATGGCATCCCATAAAATGGTTCTTTATGTTTTTAAAAAGGATGAGCTACTTTTCTTGACCTATCCAAAGAAATCCATACCTGCACTGTTAAATATTTCAGTGAGCTTTTTACCTTGTCAGGTTACACACCAGAGAAGCCAACCATGAGGCTGTAGCTGCTGCCAAACGTTTGCTTCTAAAAACTAAGGCTACAGTTGAAAGAAGAATTTTGCTGTCTGATTTGGAATTGTTGTGAATAGAAGAAGTCCCCTTATAGGATTGGTATAAAACTTCTTAGAGGCCAAACTTGGTTTAACTTAGTTGTTGAATGACTTTTAGTTTTAAAGAAATAGTTAACAAAGATACAAGTGTAAGAGTTAGTTGGCAGTTTTCTGTGCAGTGTATGAAAATTCCCCTTTCCTTGAAATGAGTAGTTGTTTTTCTGTTTGACAAATAGACCGAAGGGATTTCCCCAGACACGCGGATCTTACCTTTAATTATTGCTACAGCACTACCTTGTGAGGTACCAGTGGGTAGCATCTAGTCCACTGATATTTATTTCAGGAGTTGGAGTTTCTTCCATATGTAGTATTTTATCTGTTTTTGTGTGTTTTGTTGGAATGTTTGGGTGTAGATGTTTTGATGTTTTTTAACAGCAGACCGTTTTAGAGAGATCCCACCGTTATTATCCATGCCTCGCTGAAGCATTGTTGTTTCATTCTCACTTTATAGCATCAAAGTAATTTTGGCTGTCTTTCTTGAATTAGGAGAGTAATATGACTTGTAAGAAGTGTTTTTGTTTTTTCTAGGACTTGCCGTAATAAAAATAAAAAAAGTATTTTTGGAGAAAATTCTTTTCATTAGGATCTTCTTTGAATTATCTCACTTCTAAAAACTAGGGAGTAGTTAATCATATCTGTATAAATATCTTACACCTAGAGAAATTAAAATTTACTCATTAACTTCTGCCCATCCTTGATTATTGACTGTTTTTTAGATCAAACACAGATACTGTCCTTAGATTACTGCTTTTAATTATAAGCAGTAAAACCTTGTGGATAACATCTCTTTAAGCTTAGATAATGAGGAAATCCTTTTGTAATCTCTTTGGCTAGGATTTTTTATTTGTGCATATATAAATACCTTTACAAAGGAGAGGCGGAATCTCATAATCTAATCTGTAATAGTGTGAGATAATATAGCACAGTAAATAAGAGTTATTAAGATTATGGACTGGGGTTCAAATCTTAGCTCAGCCATTTATAATCTGAATGACTTTAGAAAAGTTTGTTAGCCTCTCCATGCCTCAGTTTCTTCACTTGTGAATTAGGGGTAATCATCCTTCATAACATTATTGTGAGGCTTAATTGAGATCATGTTTGCAAAGTACTTAGCACTCTGCCTGGTGCATGGGAAACCATAATTATTATTAGAACTGAGAAACTGAAAGAATGTGAGTGCTGTAATCTTTCGTCAGCAAGATGCTGGTCTTTATTACGCTGAAATACACCTGCATATGTGTGCACACATACACCTATTGGAGTGTTATAATTTCACCTGGAGAATGTTCTTAATTTTGGTGTGGGTGTTAAGTTCATCTATAAACTATGAAGAACCAAAATGAAGCTCCAGCCACCCATGTTGGTAATAGCAGATGCCATTGGTATCCAACTGAAACATAATAAGAGATGGGGCAAAAAAGAGAGAAAGAGAGCAAGACAGTGAATAGGCAGGTAGGATACCAAGGAGCAGGGAAGGCAGTGTTTCTTCCTCCATGAGTTGCAGAATTATTAGGCCAAGGCAGCTATGTTGGGGTTGCTGTTCTTGGTGGCTGTACTAGTGTTCCTGATCTTTGTATGAGTATGACACCTAGATGATCCCTTAAAACAACTTTGAGGGGCTAAGCACAGTGGCCCAGGTCTGTGATCCTAGCCCTCTGGGAGGCAAAAGTGGATGGATTGCTTAAGTTCAGGAGTTCAAGACCAGCTTGAGCAAGGGTGAGACCCCATCTCTGAAAAAATAGCCAGGTGGATGGTAGGCGCCTATAGTCTCAGCTATTTGGGAGGCTGAGACAAGAGGATCGCTTAAGCTCAAGAGTTTCAGGTTGCTGTGAGCTATGACGCCATGGCACTCTACCCAGGGTGACTAAGTGGGGATCTGTCTCAAAAACAAAGAAACAAACAAACACAAACAACTTTGAGGCTCCTTAGGGTTCTTGGCCCCTAAGTTGTTTTTGTTTTGAGATAGAGTCTCATTCAGTTGCCCTAAGGTTGAGTGCTATGGAGTCATAGCTCACAGCAACCTCAAACTCTTGGGTTCAAGCAATTCTCTTACCTCTGCCTCCCTAGTAGCTGAGACTACAGGCATCCGCCCCTACACCCAGTTATTTTTTAGAGACAGGGGTCTTGCTCAAGCTCAGGCTGGTCTCAAACCTGTGAGCTCAGACAGTCCACCCACTTCAGCCTCCCAGAGTGCTAGGATTACAGGTGTGAGCCCCTACTCCTAGTCTGGCCCCTAGGTTTTGATCCATTAGTCTATACTTGGTGTTGACTATTTGACATTTGTTCTCAAGTTTCACCTGAGGGAGAATGAGTACTGGTTTACAGAAATTAATGCAATTAGCAATTTAATTATAGAGGAAATGCTAAGTTGTAGGTTGCAACTTTTGGGGGGTTGGAACTTGAGAAATAAAAATAACCACAAGTAGAGTGGTTAAAAACAGATTAAAGTTTAAGAATAACTAGTAGAGGTTAGTATGATTTGGGGGGAAAAATATCAGCCCTGCTGTATTTCTCTTTTAAAAAAGGGTTTTATTTATTTATTTTTTGAAACAGAGTCTCACTTTGTGACCCTTCGTAGAGTGCCATGGTATCATAGTTCACAGCAACCTCAAACTCTTGGGTTTAAGTGATTCTCTTGCCTCAGCTTCCCGAATAGCTGGGACTATAGGTGCCTACCACAACACCCAGCTGTGTTTTAGAGACGGGGGTTGGCTGGTCTTAAACCCATGAGCTGGAGCAATCCGTCTGCCTTGGCCTCTCAGAGTTCTGGGATTACATGCATGGGCTGAAATAGGTTTCTTTTTTTTTT